>NC_068995.1:32661606-32685787 GCF_001194135.2 Octopus bimaculoides
TATATATAATTAAAATCTATTCACAGAGATATTTTCAGATGAAACGGAATGCTAACATAATTACCTGATCTTCATGTAACCAAGATTTTCTTTTGCGCAAGGATGGAACATCCCAAAGAACGAGTTCTCCAGAATAATGTAAAGTCACCAGTTGTTTGGTATCAGGAGACAGGCACATCTTGAAAATACTATCCTAGATTCAAAGAATAAAAAAATAATCTAAATCTAAATTTCCAGCTCATCAACAACAAATTGAAATGAACATAAAAAACACTGTATTGCTCTGAAGAGATACCATCAAGTAAACATTCCAACCATATTAAGTATTGTGTATAACCCTTTAGCATTCAAATTACTTTGCCAAATGTAATGCTTACTTATTCACCTTGTTTTAAATCTATCATTGTGGAGGCGCAATGGCCCAGTGGTTAGGGCAGCGGACTCTTGGTCATAGGATCGTGGTTTCGATTCCCAGACCGGGCGTTGTGAGAGTTTATTGAGCGAAAACACCTAAAGCTCCACGAGGCTCCAGCAGGGGATGGTGGCGAACCCTGCTGTACTCATTCACCACAACTTTCTCTCACTCTTTCTTCCGGTTTCTGTTGTACCTGTAATTCAAAGGGTCAGCCTTGTCACACTGTGTCACACTGAATATCCCTGAGAATTACGTTAAGGGTACACGTGTCTGTGGAGTGCTCAGCCACTTTGCACGTTAATTTCACGAGCAGGCTGTTCTGTTGATCGGATCAACTGGAATCCTCGACGTCGTAAGCGACGGAGTGCCAACAAGACAAATCTATCATTCATTATCTTGTAGCTTCAAGATATTAATGATGTGATTGTTTGTTTTTAAAATGTCATTGTAAGGTAAATGTGAGAATCTAAATCTGTCTGGTCTGAACATGAAACAGGTAGAATATTCAGGCTGGATATGGCTGGTTTAAATGCTATAGGGTTAACACACACATACTCACATACACAAAAGTTACCTTTGCAAAGGATACATTTTAACAATGACAATTTTTTTTTGTAATCAGAGATATAAAATTATGAGTGATCAGCACCATTGATTTCTTCCCAGAAACTCTAACACCCAATTCTAACGAATGATTTGAACAATGCAGAATAAGTGTTCTACCCATCAATGAGATAAAATGTGTACAAAAAACTTGAATCCCTAAGCCATAGGTAATTCAATACTTTATCCACTCAGCTGTTTTGTTTCTATAATAAACACAAGTAAATAAAAACAAACTATACCTTGCTATTTTTCCATGATAATTTTGGTAACAGAAATAATTTCTTGAGGAAACTTTTTGGTTTACTCTGCAACAAAAATTATAAAAACTAATAACCACATAGTTAGGAACTTTTAATTATCAGAAATTAGATCCTGTAATTTCTAAATATATTGTAAATTTCTAACATAAATGTTGTTATTGTTTTTTGTTGTTTTCAATCACTTAATTCCTGGATGTCTTGCCAGTTTCATTATCTCTCACTAAAGGCAACTAGTGTTTCTGTCAATTGCAGTAGTGAGTTGTACCTTTTTTTTTTTTTAACTTGCTGAGTCTGAAAGAAAGGGCGGTGTCCATGTTTTCTGAGACTATTGAGACTGATGTCATTGATGTTCCACTTTATATTTTGCAACTCAATACTTGTAGGAAAGACATGACCAGGGAAAGAGTTCCAGAGGGCTAGTCAACTAGAAAAGAAGGACTAGGTGCAGTTGTTAACATAGGATCTAGATTGGATATAACATGTAGAGGCCAAGCAGTAGGAAACCAGAGAGAGAGAGAGAGAGAGAGAGAGAGAGAGCAGACATCACATCTATGGGTCAAGCTGAAGTGACTTTATACAAAAAAAGTCATGTGGCTTTTGATGTCTATACGTGCAGCTGCTGCACCATCCTAGATGCAGGTTTCTCCTGAGCTTTTTTTGAGATTCAGTCATAACTATGTTAAAGAATGCTTTCTCAGGTAAGATCCTCAGTAACAGCGACAACCAACATTTAGAGCAACCATGAAGGCTTTAGCTACATGCTACTAGATAATATATACTAGGTTGTAATCTGTCACTATGCTGCTGGTAAAAATATTGGTTAATCATGCATGTACCTTCTTAAATTGTTCAAGGTGAAAATTTGTTTTTCAAGACTGTGTTGCATTATCAATATATTGAAAGACACAGACAACCCCCCAAAAATGACTATATACATATATTTTATATATATATATATATATATAGCCTTGTTTTGAAGTCTGTGTTGTGATGTGCTGACAGACTTGCACTCAAAATTCTCATGTTTTAAATCAGAAATTGTTAGTTACTATAGTGACAACACTAACTATCTATCTATCACACACACACACACTCTCTCTCTCTCTCTCTCTCTCTCTCTCTCTCTCTCTCTCTCTCTCTCTCCATCACTGTATTTCAATCTCAACAACCACCTTTTCTTTTCCTCTTCTAAAAATATGTATATTTTGATTCCGCCCTTTCTCTCCTTCCCTCTCATAGATGTTGCAAACAGATGGTGATCCACTTCCCTTTTATAATATAAGATCAACAGCATAATCAACTGGGCTCTGTAAAGTTAAGTATATCAGCTTTGGACACAGCATAAGGTCGGCAGCTACTGAGGGATGATATTATCAGTCAATTCTTCAGACTGAAATCCCAAACTATCAATTCAGTCAACTAACTACACCACAACTGAAGCCTAAATTACAGCATAAAACAAAATGAGGTAAGTGTATTACAAATACAGGTTGTCAAATGAAAGTGTGTCCATCATAAAGTTTAATGAAATTTATGGAATCTAAAATTATTCAAATGAAGAAGAAAAATATTTTTGTTATATTCTTTGATAAATATATTTTAATTTCAAAGAAAATTTCTATAACGTTAGTTCTTGAAATTTCAAGGCAAACTAAATAACTGAAATAAAGGAGAAAGAGAGAAAAAGAACTTACCTTATGTAAGTCTTGCTCATAGTCAGTGACTAGTTTGTAATGTGGAGAATCTGAGAGAATACGCCATAAACTAAGACCATATTGTTCTGCTTGAGACATGCTGTCATCTAAGCCAGCAGCCACAGGAGCATGACTGCCAACAATAAGTGCACTGTGTTGTGGAAGATAAACCAACCCTGTAACACCCTGAGGATGTTCACTGGTCAGCATAAAAGTGTGTAGTAATCGGTAAGTGCTGTTACGGTCAACAAGATATTTACTTAACTTTCCCAAGTAGTTTACAACTAGTAGATGTGCAGATCTGAGAAGAAAAGAAACAAGAAGAAATAATGCAATATCAATAATTATTCATTCTCATTAACTATTCCATAAAAAAAAACTAAGTTTCATTTCTTGGTACTAAGGGGGAAATTCACATAACAAGTAATTATTTACAGTAATTAGCTATCTTCGAGGGCAATCAAAGAATTATCCACACTTTTGTGAACATTTTTTTTAGATTGCCCCACTGTCTTCAGCACTCACATGCTAAAAGGTGATACTCTTGTGGTTGTGTAACCAAAGTTTGACCTTGATCTCCCCAGTTTCTTTCTTGCATTACAAAGTAAACATGGCCACTCCACTAGCAGTGTGCACCAAGGAAGAACAGAGATCAGTGATCCAATCTCTCTGGTCTAAAGATGTGTCAGAGGCTAAAATTCATTGACTTTCAATACAATACGGGACAGCATTCTGCCACATAAAAGTGTGTATGAGAGGACTGAAAAGTTTAAAAACGAGTGGACAAGAGTGAAGCACAAAGAGGAAGAACGACGCTCATCAACCTCTACCACTGACAGGAAGATTCAACAAGTTCAAGAGATGGCTTTGGTGAACTGATTAGCCATTGATGAGGTGGCATGTTCTCTGTAAATTAGTTGTGGTCTTGCAAATAAAATCATCCACAACAGACTTCACTTCCATAAAGTCTGTGTGAGATAGCTACCAAGACATTTTACTGAAGCACATAAGAGCAATCATGCAGGAATCTGTCGACACTGATGCAACCGCTTCAGTGA
This sequence comes from Octopus bimaculoides, assembly GCF_001194135.2. Taxonomy (NCBI): domain Eukaryota; kingdom Metazoa; phylum Mollusca; class Cephalopoda; order Octopoda; family Octopodidae; genus Octopus; species Octopus bimaculoides. Next base: position 32,665,640 of record NC_068995.1, read on the forward strand.
TGAAGGCAAAGCTTTTTGGGGGAGAACAGTCACAGGAGATGATACTTTTGAGCTAGGATCCAACAGGCAGAGTACTGAGTGGAAACACCTGGAATTGCCAGCAAAAAAGATGATCAAGACTCAACATTTCACAAAAAAATATGATGCTGTTTTTTTTTGAGATGCAAAAAGCCTATACTGGAAAAGGGGCCTACAGTCACCAGTGTAGGTTACAGTGAAATACTGGCCAACAAAATGAAACCAGCAATTTGCATCAAATGCTAAGGTCTATTGTCAAATCAAGTGTTACTGCTGTACAACAATACATGCCCACACTGTGGAAAACATTGAAAAACTGGGTTTTGAGTTGCTGAAACATACTGCATACAGTCCAGATCTTACCCCTTCTGACTATCACTTCTTGGTATTGCTTAAACATCTTTTACAAGGCTGTTGATTTACTATGAAGAAGCGCAGGATGTGGTGTATAAATGGCCGTGTGACCAGTTGAAAACCTTCTTCTCCAATGGAATAAGCAAACTTGTAGACCACTGGAAGAAGTGCATCAAAATGTAAGGAGACTATGTTGAAAACTGATGTAACGGTTCAATGCCCGCTTTTGTTTTAGTAAATTACAGAAACAAGAGTGCCTGTAATTTTTGACTTACCCTCATAAAGTGAGCACTAGCATACTTGATATTGTGTGTGGTTAAGAACTGGTTTGCAATGACATAGTTTTGGGTTCAGTCCTGTTGCATGGCACTTTGTATGCTGCACAATGGAAGCAAATAATGCCTTATGAGGGAATTTGGCAGATGGAAACAGCAGGAAACTCATTGTATGTATGTGCGTGTTTGTGTGGGTGCATGACTGTTCATTTCCATGTTTCACCATTTAACTCAGGGGTCTCAACCAATTTTTTTACCTATGGACCCCTTTGATCCCTATTTTACTCTGGTGGAACCCCATAGCCACTCAATGCTAAAAAAATCTTATTGTATTTTTATGATTAAATATTATTAGGACTTGTATAAAAATTGTTAAAATATTTTGTGTATTGTAGAAGTATAACCAATTTATTGCACATAAACTTTACTGTTCTGAAGCACAATTTTTTTGATGGCCCTTGAAAAATTACCATGGACCTCCAATTCACTATATTGCATCTGTGGACCCAAAAATATCTTATATGAATCTTGGGGTCAATATGGACCCCAGTTGAGAACCCTTGAACTGAAGTGTTGGTGATGTTGACATTACAACCAGTTGCACTACCCTTTCAAAGACCTGTAGGACTAAGACATCTCTCGCTTGGGAAAAACAGGCAAGAGTAGACAACAAGATAAGCATCTGACTCATTCTGTTGCCAAATCCTGCCTCAAATAACTTCCCAGCCAACCCCATGCTACCATGATATTATATGAAACAAATGATATTATATGAAACATTCTTTTGAGATAGTTTCTCTAACGAAATTTAAAATCTGACTCAACATACCCATCTTTCACTTTGGTGTTCTCTAAAAACACAAGTCCTGCAATACTATGTGTCAAATCTGTAGGAACTCCAACATTACTGGAAGATGTTTCAGTAGCCTGTGTGAAATCAGAGGTCAATGCATTGAATATATATTAAACAGATATGCATGTGTTTTGTTTTGATTTACTGAAAAAAGTTGAGAGCATAACCAACTAAAAGTATGAAAATTTTAACTAGGAGGTTGAAAATTATATAATAAACTCTACTGTGCATGTGTGTGTTTGTGCATGCGCGCACGCGCACACACACACAGAAGTGGAGGTGATGACAGAGAGAAAACTAAGGTGAGAGGATGAAATGAAACCAAGTACAAGTATGATTGGAGAAACAGAGTATTAGGAGTGGGTGGGTAGGTGGTAGAGATGGGAGTCATGGAAGTGAGACAATGAAAGGCAGCTACATCTAGGTTGTTAAATAAATTAAATAGAAAAAAAGGAATGAGCTGTGTGGTGGGGGAAGATGCAGTTTAAGAAGGATATGGAATGATGAAAGAGATGTTAATGGAATTGAGAAATAAATGTATAATAATTTTCAGAAAAAAACTAAACAAAAATAGCCTAGCTAATGTTTCCTTAATGAAAACATTCAAATTATTTTACAAAAATGGTATTAACTGCTGAAAATGGAACAGTCACATGTAAAAATTGAAACAGGTGTTAGCATTTAGTAAAGAATTATAAAACTGGTAAGATCAAATTATAAGGAAAATATTTCACAGATACACAAAAGAAATAGAAAATAAATAATATGAAATCAGTAAAACTTACAGACGGGATACTAAACAAAGGATTTCCACACATATCGAATATTTCAATAATGCCTTTACTGTGAGAAATGGCAAGCAATGCACCATCACTACTCCAAGCAATCTGGCGCCACTGAGGACAAGTGTCAGGCATGACACAAGATCTTCCAATTATATTGTTGTAATCATCATGAGAAGATCTACAAATAATTTTTCAGAACAGACTCATTAGTGAAATACATAAACCTATATTTATTTTACATTTTAAGTTTGGCATTATGAAGGCCATTGGATTTTCATTGTTATTTTACCCACTATTATTCAAAATATTACTATACTATGCTTATACAGAATCTATTTTCTTCTCACTCTCTTCCCAAATTTTAAATGTTAGAAACAAAGACCTCTAGCTGGTCCAGCAAACAATCTCACTTATTAACAGCTTTATTATCATCTGTTGTTTATTGTAGTCTAAATTACCCACTCATTGCCTGTTGTTTGACCGCATCTCATGTTACATGCAAACTTCATCTTCAACTCTCCTCCTCCTCTCAGAAAATTTCACCACCCACGACTTGTTTGCTTTTCCCAATCAACCTATACATCTCAGTCAACAGTTATTAGTATATTAACCAATCTCAACATCTTACATTGACAAATCACCTCTCTGACTTTATACCCCAGCCTAATCCAACAACACTCCAAACATTATATTTGTTAAACCAATGAAGGAGTTTCTATGTAGTCACTTGACTTGCAATAAACAGCAGCAAAATCTCGCTCAAATCGTGCCCTACTGTGAAACAGATCAGCCAATATAGACCAATACACACTTGTGTCCGATATAAAAGAAGGAACATCATTTATGGGACCAGAAGACAGAATGGTCATATGTGGAATGCCTTTGATGATAGGTCTCTTTGATCAGAGCTGGCTAAACAACAACAAAAACATTATATTCTTCTCATCTAAATTCAACCTGCTCTCATAAAATCAATTCAACACTGCCTCATCACTACATATCAGATGCCAGAAGACAGAGGCATGTGGCACATTGCTGGGCTTGAGAAGACCCACCCACCACAACAGAATTCAGATCCTAAAACAAAGGTGCCATGTAAAATGTACTGGTGTGGGTGCTAGTTCCACATAAAAAGCACTGATGCTGGCACAACTTAAAAAGTACCTGTGATGGTGCCATATAAAAAGCACCCAGTACACTCTGTGGAGTGGTTAGAGTTAAGAAGGACAGCAAGCCATAGAAATCAAGCCAAAACAAACTATGGAACCTGGTGGGTGCAGCCCCTGGCTTCACGAGTTCCTGTCAAGCCATCCAACCCACTAACATGAAAAACAGACGTTAAATGATGATGATGACGATACAAAAATGTATTTTTTCCAAACAAAACTGCTCATTCCCTAAGCACTTTGCTTCCCATTCCACACTGCACCCAAATACGAAATCTCAACATCACCATCCCTCTTTCCACTCTCCTTTTCAGCATGTATCAGAAAGTACTCATCCCAACTGATTGATATACATTCATCCCTGCCATATAAAGCTATAAAGAAAAAGCTCCAGGTTTTAAATTGAACTTTCAATCATCAAAAGATAAAATATGCACTATATATCAAACAATTAGCTTGATTTCCTACAGAAGTCAGAATGCAAACTCACCTTATTTCTACAAACTGGTCTTGTAATATGGCAACTAACTGACCAAATCTGCAAAAAGAAATAAGCAAAATTTCACGTTATGTACACAATACGTTACAGACCCACAAGGGGAAATAACTCCTAATGCAGTCAATTAGAATGTTGTCAATATTGTTAAAGAGCAAAATTGGTTAATCTTTAGATTTAAACAAGATATTTAATACCTCAAAAAATTATAATATAAAAAAAGTTGTAACTATAACGGAAACAGTTCAGGTGTAGAAAAACAAAAAAAAAAAGACATACATACATATACCATAAAAATCCATGTAATTTGCGCACCTGTGTAATTTATGCAGGTGATTTTCAGGATAAAAATTGTTAAAAAAGCTTCTACTCATGTAAAATTCACACCCAAAAGTTTTCAGAATTACCGATATGGCCAGGAAAAAAAGGTTTGCAATTTAGTTGTATTTAACATAATTTCACTTACTAATAATTAGATTTTATTAAATTTTCATTAAATAGAAATAATTTGTGTTTAACAGGTGTCACATTAAAAGCTATCAAATTGCAAAGTTGTTGTTTATAGTTTCAGCTTAGAGCTGCGGCCATGCTGATGCACCGCTGTGTTTGTGTTGTCTATATAAATATAATCGGTTTTGTGGGACTGACACATGTCAGTCTGTTTTACTCACTCAATATACCCACCTTTTCATCCCTAAGGAGACTGACAATGTCAGTCTGCTTTAGCCACTCAGTATACCCTCCTCGTCCCTCGACATTAGTATTCCAATAATAAAAATAAATGAATATGATGCTGATTGTGTGTGTATGTTTGCATGCATGTAACTGTATGAGACTGTGTGTTTAAGTGTGTTTGTGTGTGTACACATAACTGTATGAGACTGTGTGTTTAAGTGTGTTTATGTGTGTACACATAACTGTATTAGATTGTGTGTATATACGTAACTGTATGAGACTGTGTGTTTTTTTGTGTGCGTGTACACACACGTACCTGTATGAGACTGTGTTTGTGTGTCTCCGCGCAACCAGAAATAACCAAAGTATTATTTTACAAATTGTGAGCATATATATATGACACAATGAAGGAAATTATTGTTTACAGTGCTCAGATGCACTACAACTAAAAAACAAAAATAAAAAAGCCATCAGTTGTACTGTTGGCAGATTTCAGGAAGCATGAAAATTTTGAAGGATGTAGTGTTACAAATGAATCAAATAGTAACAAAACAAGTCACTGGATTACTCACTTTCCAACAGCAATATTCCAAGCCAACTGACTATTGACAATTTGGACTAATCCAGCAGGAAGGGAACATGGCAAGCCAGATCTGTAATGGAGCAAAATGAAAAGAATAAAAACTAAGACAAATGATTTTAATCAGAGTATAAAATATATAAATAATGTATTTAAAATATTGTGAAGAATATGGGCTTCAAATTTTGACACAAGGCCAGTAATTTCTGGGGAGGTAGGTAAGTCAATTACATCAACTCCAGTGCTCAACTGGTATTTATTTTATTGACCCTGAAAGGATGAAAGGCAAAGTCGGTGGAATTTGAACACAAAACGTAAAGACAGACGAAATGCTGCTAAGCATTTTGCTCAACATGCTAACAATTCTGCCAGCTTGTCACTTTTTAATGTAAGAAAGAATAATGAAAGAAACAAAGGTGAAGATAAATCATGATTTCAGTTAGATAAAGAGTAATTATCTGATTTATTAAAATATATATCATCATTTTAATGTCCACTTTTCTATGCTTGTATGGGTCAGATGGAGTTTATTGAGGCAGATGTTTTAAAGTCTCACTTGTTTTCAAGCAAGGTAATATTTCCTCGTGGCCATACACATTTCGGCAGAATATCAAACACATACAAGCTTGTCCTTTCAGGTGCTGGTGCCACTTAAAAAAGCACCCGTGCCAGAGCTGCGTTAATACACCTGTGTAAATGCACCCATGACAGTGACACGTAAAAAGCACCCAGCACATTCTATTAAGTGGTTGGCATTAGAAAGGACATCCAGTCATAGAAACCATGCCACAACAGACAGTTGGAGTCCAGACAGCTTCTTGTTAGCCAGCTCCATGTCAAACTGTCCAACCCATGCCAGCATGGAGAGCAGACATTAAAAGATGATGATCAGAAATGAATGACATTCATTTACAACAATCACACAATGTCAAGACAAGGAGACACAAACAAGACTCAAACTCACATACATATTCACATCATCATCAGTTAACATCCTTGTTCAACGCTGGTATGCATGGGACATACATATATACACACACAATGGACTTGTTTCAGTCAGTTTCCATCTACCAAATCCACTCATAAGCCTTTGGCCAACCCAAAGTGCCACATAGTGTGATTAAACCTGAAACCATGTGATTGAGAAGTAAACTTCCCAACAGCCATGCCTGCACCAATGTGAAAATATAAAATAAAATAAAAATGCATAAAACATTTCAATATATTTCTCATACTTACTTAAAAGGTATTCCAATATTTTTCAAAATATTCCATATACTTCCTTCAAAAAAAGAAAAAGTTGAATTTAATGTGGTCAATGTTTATAGTTGATTCTCAATAAATTCAGTTGAAGACATTTCAATCAGGGATCTAATATTTAAACCATTGAATATGTTAAGCCATTACACCTCTGATAGAGGAGAGAATATAGGTATAGAACAATCCCTTCTGCAACAAAGCACAACATATCTCAGTCCTCTGTCATCTCCTTTATTTTGAGATCGGCATTTGTTCCATGCCCTCCTGGGTCTCTACCTTCCACAACTTCCCTCCACTTTAAGTGATTTGATCCATTTATTTTTTTTAAATACAAACACAGCTTTAAAAAGTAAATAAGCAAAAACAGAAATTGAAAAAGGAAAAAAAACTTACTCTGTGATGCAGAGGTGAGTTTGTTCCATATCGAAAGCTCTTTGCTGTCTTTCTGTGGACGATACTGGAAAAAAAAAGGTTTTAGTATAAATATTGTAATGATTAATCAAGTAAAACATCATCATATTTTGATTATCATTAGCAGAAGCAGTTAGTATGAGAAGGAAAGAGTGGAGAATATTTGGCTTCAAAAATATACATGGTGTAGTAACGCCTTGTCTCGTTCGCATGCGTAGTCATCAATATCCAAGTTTGGCGCCGATATTCATTCTCTTTCTCGGTCAGCCGGCCATGAGCATGGACGGGTCAAGCTTTCTCTCCAGCATTCCAACGTCTCAGCAACCATGCCTATTTCCTACATAAATAAATATTGTTGTGTTGATAGTTCAGAGTCAGCGTTACGTTGTTTCTTTTTGAATTTAATATAGGAAAGCGGGTATACACCTAATGGTGTATAACCACTTTCCTATAATGGAAATATAATTGATCTTTGATATTGTTTGATTGATCCCTAGCTGGTGACCACAGGTGGAGGCTGTCCTTTCAACCAATATGCTACTGTGGGTGCTGCTGGATAATGGACTCTGGTGATGATGTTATTCCATGCTTTCTGATCCATGGCATTGACCTTAGCATGCTCAAGGTCAAGGTACTGCAACTTCAGGTCTTCTTCAATTTGTTTCACCCATGTATTTGGTGCGCTGGAAATCTAACAAGTGATATTAGCTGTCATTTTATAACTGCTATCAGTACAGATACCTAAAGTTAATAGAGATTCTTAAATATTGATACAGTTTCATCCACTTTTGTGGTGTAAGTATATCATCATCCTCATCATCATTTAACGTCCACTTTCCATCAGGTCCATTCATTCAACTAAAAATTCTTCAAGGCTATGCTCCAACATGGCCACAGTCTAATGACTGAAATGAATAAACGATAGTCTAGGATGTCCATGTGAGTATCAGCCACACCATCCCAGATATGGGAGTAGTTGTCTGCTGAAGTTTTACAATGCTGCTATTAGCAATGCTAAGATACTGGATGGATCTGTTCAATCTGAACATAAAAAAAGGTAGAATATTTAGGCCAGATCTGGTCAGTTTAAATGCTAAAAGGTTAACTATACATTGACTAAGCCATATTCCACTCCACTACATATTTTAAGAATTTCAGCAGTAATCCCTAATGGACCAGGGGCTTTCCTGTTTTCATATCCTTAATTGCCTTATATATTATACTGCTGTTGACTAGGATAGTTGGTCTCTCTGTTGGGTCCACATTGGGAAGATCCTGTTTCTCTCAGATATTCTCCATGGTTAACAGCCTTCCATTGAAGTATTTCCATGCTTCTTTCTTTTCAGAAACAGAAAGTGTAAGTGTACCATTATCTATCCACACATTCATTTCTCTGATACACTGTCTTGCAATCTGAAGCATTTGCTCCTCATGCTGGAAAACATTGGCAAATTTCTTCCTTTCTACTTATCCATTTACTATGTAAACCTGTCACTTAGCTTCCCTTTTTGCTGTCTGGTATACTTCTCTGCTACCTGCATTCTTTCAATCCTTCCAGGCCTGCCTTTTCACTTTTATAGTTCTGTCTATTTCACTGTTCTACCACATCACCTTCTTCCAGCTGGAACTTTGCACCAGCCACATAGGTGCTATCAAAAAGTTCCCAGACAGATAGCAGCACACGGATGAGTGCACAGTGAGAGCTAGCAGTGACCTTCATGAGGCAGTGTGCCGAGTGACATTGCTGTGTTTACTTTGCAAGTTGTGAAATTTGTGTTTTTGTTATAATGTGTATGCAGTAGTCTGCAAGTTTGTCATGGACAGGAACAAAAAGCCAACATGAAATTTTGCTACAGAGATACTGAGCATACTTCGGCAAGCTTACAGTGACGAGGTAATGGCTCATACACAATGTTTTTGAGTGGTACAGGTGCTTCAAAAGAAGAACATCCCTGGAAGACAATGAGCAATCTGGAAGACTTGCTGTGAGCATCACCCCTGGAAATGTGGTATTGTGCATCAAGAATTCATCCTCTGGGGCCAGACTGTCAATTGAGAGTTCTACTGCAACGTTTTGAAGCATTTGAGAGAGGACATTCAGCAAAATGACCAGATCTATGGAGCTCAAAGAACTGGATTCTTCACAACGACAATGTACCCTGTCACTCAGCTCTCCCCACTCATGAGTTTCTCCCTAAAAACAACATAGTATCGCTTCCGCATCTGCCCTATTTGCCAAATTTAGCAGTGGACTTCCATCTCTTCCCCAAGATGAAACTGCAGCTCAAAGGTCGCCATTTTAACACAGCTATTGAGATCCAGAGCAAATTGCAGAATGTTTTAAACTCACTCATAGAAAACTTCCAGGCCAAATTTCAAAAGCTGGACCAGTGTATTGCTGCACAAGGTAATTATTTTGAAGGAGATGACGTTAAAACTTAGTTCAATGAATTATTTTTTATTAAACATAACTAGCCCTGGAACTTTTTGAAACCACCTCCTATGTGGTCTGTAGCTCCCACAAGACCTTCTACTTGTCCTCTATGTTATATATCTTTAACACCTTCTTTTCAACAAAAGCTTCAGTTAAAATATCTTTAAATGTCTTACTATTTGCAAGGTCTATGAGTTTCCATGCCTTTCTTTTCCAGACTGGTTTGTTTCTCTTAATCCTTCTAGCTCTAATTTTGAAGTCACTAACCATTAACCTATGCTGGGTAGTACATTCCTTGCCTGGGAAAAATTTTGCGTGCATTTCTAAGCATTTGTGTATCCTGTCTTCTAATGGTCAATCTGGTTTATATGCACATTAAATTGATAGATGATCAGGTGCCTGGTTGGTTTCCAGAAGTTAGTGTTGTAGATCATCAAGTCAGAGTGCTGCCCAACATAACCATTAAAGTCACTAGCCACAATAAGAAAGTTACTGTCAATCATCATCAAAGTATTCTGCACCTAAAAACTGGAATATATACGGTAAACTAAAATATAGTGAATTAATGATGAGGTACCAGAGCAAAGGTTAAAATATGATACACTTTCAAAAGCAAAGGATTCTTATCTCAAAGTAAAAGAGCCAATTCGCAGAATTCTGCAAAAATTATGAGGTCAGCTTTGGCTAAAATTTTGCTAAATCTAAGCCGCGATTACTTCTTTGTCTACCTCATAAAAAATTATTATTCTGGTATTTGAACTCGTAAGAAATAATAATTGAACAATTTCTATTATTTTACTTCACCAAGGAACCTCTTTCCGATTGCTTAACTTTTGGAAATAGCAACCAAACCTTCCTGGAATTAGCCAGTCTGAATACAAAAAAAAAAAAAAAAAATCCTAAACAAACTGATGCCTGTACTCGGTCGAATGAAAAAAATCCCCTAAACTAAACAAACTAACCACAGCACAATATCCTGCTTGACAAGAAAGAAAAAAAAACTCAAAAACTTCCACGGCGCCAAACAAATTACCCAAAAGTTTGTATTGTGAAAGTAGACACTACAGCAAAAGGAACCATATGTTTAGCTGTGCCTCACAGTTCATGTTGAAATTATACTAAGTCAATCTTACTTTTCATTCTCCTAGAGTCGATGAAATTAGTAGCAGTGAGATACCGAGTCAAATATACAAATTCTACAAAACTGTTTTTATGCTTAGTTTAATAAAATTTAGTCCCAAGTCAGCTCTTGGGGTGAATCACAACAATCATAGACCAGCTTTTTGTTATAACCATGACAATATTGTCCAATACATCTTTCTTTTTAAGATGAAATGGGGTTATCTGAGATAGACCTAGCTACTATTTCTACTAGATCAAGCAACCAAGTAGAGGTTCCTTGGTTGGCTCGTCCAGCAGAATTTTTGCTAATGTTTAGTCCTAATTGAACGCGGATCAGTAGACTTATGATCAAAGACGTCCCATTAGTCTTTTTTTTAGGGGTATATAAAACTCAATGTGTCCTTCCTCTTCAAAGGCGATAGGGTGTGGTTCGAAGGGTATTTGGCTGTCATTTCTAGCTGCTCGAGATTCCTTATTATTATTAATGAATCACCACTGGGTCGCGGGCGCCTCATTAGAGTCCCTAATGCCCTTGAGAAAAGCATGATTGCCACACATACTCATTAATCAGTTGTTGTAAATGTCTGTCAGGAACGGTTACTGTTGTTGTTCGTTAATAATAATAATAATAATTAGGCAAATACATATGTAAACAACGTGAATATGAGATGTTTATTGTATTGTGTGAAGCCAGCATTTAAAACTAAAGTTATGAAATAAGGTTTAAATTAGTTACGATGGTGGTAATAAGAGGAAATGTATCTGTAGTTTAAGAAGAGCAATGCAACAAAATAAATACTTCACATAAACACTACTTCGGGAATATAGAGGGTCTATATTAAAACCAACAATTTCCCTTAATTTACACAGAAACGTAGCTAAAAGTAATATTTAGAAGGAACAATATATACACATATTTATAACTTTAGCTTTTTGACACTATACGTTTTCGAAGATCTCAACGTTCCATAAAATACTATGCAAGCATGGTAAAATAAACGTTCTTATTGTAATGGGGGAAAAGGAATACTTAAAAACCAAATTCAATATATAGATATATATATTTAGTGAATTACTATATATCTTAAAGGTTATATTCAATAGGTTTCTATAAAAATAATATACATAGATGGCAATTTTTAATCATCATATTCCGAATTACCAGGAAATTCGTTGGAACATTTATTTTTAAGAATCAAAATAATGCATGATTTTAAGAAGTTAATTTACTGTTGTGTCATGTCGAATAAGAGACGTGATTAAGAAACACTTAACTCAGCAATTAACACGCGTCCGATTGACAACGAGGAGTACTTGAAAACAAAAATATTGATGAATAAACAAAAAAAATCAAACAGTTCTGTTAGAAGTAGTGACAAAAACACAATTAAGACAAACTACAAAGATACGAAAATGATGGCTTATAAAAAAAAACCTGCCAACTTAACCAAAGCAGACACGTAGAAGCAACACTTTGAAGTTTATATACAACAAAAAATATCCATCAGTATTCAAGTGAAATGAAAAATTAATACTAAAACAAAAGTATACGTTAAAATAAATATTTACAAATGGTTCTGCATCCACTTTCCATTCGGCATGTACAGTGAGATTGTAGAGAATGTTTTCTTCATTCGACTCGTCCTCCGCAGGCGCCATTTTAACTACGTCCTTCGCCTTGGCTACTTTGCTCAGGCCTTCACCTCTCTAAAAGCAAACTATTCGTTGATTCAATTTGATTCGTTGGCTTGATACACTTCTTAATAAACCATCAAAACTTTCTTCTTTCAATTGTAGATGTCTTCACATACTTACAATTAATATTTGTTAGAAAGTAATGAGTTATCTCACACTAATTTATGGATCAACATATAAACTATAAATAAGGATTTTATATTCAGACTTGAAAGCAACTATTGGGAGATTCGGCAAAGCAACCCTGTCATAGGTTTCTCATTGCCATTTTAATGTCTTGTAGAACTCATGAAGGCGGTGAGCTGGCAGAATCGTGAGCACGCCGGGCAAATGCTTAGCCGTATTTCGTTCGTCTTTACGTTCTAAGTTCAAATTCTGCCGAGGTTGACTTTGCCTTTCATCGTGTCGAATTCGATAAAATAAGTACCGGTTGGGTACTGGTGTCGATGTAATCGATTTGCCCTTACCCCAAAATTGCTGGGCCCTATACTAAAATTTGAAACCAATATATCTTGTAGAACCGTTGAGCAATGAGTTAACATATTTCAAAATGATAAAGATAATTGAAGAGAATCCACGAGAAGAGATTATTGACAGTTTTATGCCAAAATCTCCACCAATTTTCTTAATCCCAAATCATTTTGATCAATAAGTTGTCATACAAATTAGGGTTAATTTTAGGGATCTAATTCCAATTCGCCATCTCTCTCTCTCTCACCAATCAGAAAGCTATGATTGGCCGAACAGGCTCCATCTACTACGTCCGTTTGTCACTTATATAACGTAGCTGCGGACATGTTTAATTGAGTTCCTTTATTTCGTTTCTCTAAGGGCTCCTGGCTGGTAGTTCGGTTCTATCACGTTTGCGCTGGCACACAAGAACAATTCTTCCATTTGCGCCGGCAGGATCGATCAAACTCAATGCTGTCATCTCTCATCTTTTCTAGACACACTTCTATCAAGTCTCTTTCTATATACACAAAGTACATCTAATGTCTTCACGCATTCATTCACACTATAGATATCTCTATAAAACACAACTTCTTTACAAAATTCCTATACAAGACACTAACGTTGTATGTAACCCACTACTGTGAATTAACCTTGCTATTGAACAAGTTGAATTTTGTCCGTCTATCTCCGTATACCGGTGGTTGGTATACGAAGTCCGGACGTCTGTCTCTGTATACCAATTACTATTGAATGAACACACAGACATAGTTGTCGACAAGCTGCCACCGCCGACGTGTGAACACTCCATTGGGCTATAGCTACACATTAGCTACGAAGATAGTGAACTCACCATACTAGTAACCCCTTCACTAGACTGGGGATACCTGCGCTACAAACAATAAATATGGCAAAAATTTAACGTTAAATCGCGCCAGGGGACAGAAGAGCTAAATACCAAAACCTTTCCTGATAAAGAATACACTACGCAACATAGATTAGAAGCTATTTGGCTCTAGGGTAAGCTAGGCAGACACTGAAACGAAAGCCGAGAGGGAGAATGAAAACAACCATCGTCATTTAAAATCTGTTTTCCATGCTGATATGGATTAGACGGTTTGAAGGATCTTTGGTTCGATAATTATAATTACCATTAGTATACAGACAGTGATTCAACAGGTGGTTTGGCAGAAATTATCAAATCGTTGTGTAAATTACCTTTTCAACATTTTGTTACTGTCCTTTACGCCCTAAATTTAAATTCCTTTAACCTTTTGAGGTCGATAAAATATAATATCGGTGAAGTGGATGTATTTTCTTATACATCCAAAATGTAAGAGAAAACATTTTTATCTTCAAAAAGGCATTTAACTCCTTTATATTTGTATTACTTTGCATTGATGTGGTGGGTTAATTACATATTATTATTTCAAGAACGCAATCTTGAGCAACTTCTTCATTAAAGTAATAAACTACAAAACCGAATTAATGTCGTGTAGACACTAGAAACACTTGCACGGACCATCTGATGGAGAGAACTTATGATAATTCTATCTTCATAAATTGCAACTTCGTCAGTTGTATATATTAATAATTGCAGAGTGGTGTTAGTTAGCTAAGAACTGGATTATTTGGTTTGGTTGCCTGATGTTCCCAAATAAAATTAATCCCAATATTTAGATTTTATTAACGTGTTTATTTACGGATTGACGTTACAATTGTTACTTTGCATAAACTGTTATATTGAGGTAAAAATTCTATGTTCGTGCTTAGTGAGAGGTGATCTTTTTAATTTGAGCTCGGAAAAACATAGCTACCGGCTAATCAGGAAAACATCTGCTTTGCATTACCCACGCACCTCGATTTATAACTTATAAATAAACTATAACTATAAATGGAATTTTCCATTAATCATGCCATCAGCTACAAATGCACCAGAACAATAATTTGCTGAAACATGGACTATGATCACCTAATAAGAACAGTTACCAACAAATATGTTTTATATGCTTTTCCTGTTACTGGACCATCGGAGTTTCCAATGCTGAGTGCGGCGATAGCAGAATTAATGATATTCACTGAATTGTTAAAGCATTGAATGACCAGGTTTAGGTATACTCGTTTTGATAATATCTACCAAATGGGCCACATTTTTAGTAATGTTTGTTACAATGTAAACTTTACCTCATGTAAAAGATTCCAAGGAATTAAGAATAAAATTGTTAAATCTGCTTGACCACCAACAGTTTAGTGGATCTTAGTCATTGATTAATCGTCGGTAGTACACGATAATAGGTAGACTGCATGTAAAGGCGAGAATGAGCACGCTTATATTTTAGTGTTCATATATTTTTATTGACCCGGAACGTTTGCTTTTACATATGCATAAATATTTGATTTAAAGGAACAATATTCAGCTTCTAACGAATGGAACAGTCAAAGTCTTCTGTAATACAATATACTGGATAATTATATAAAAGCAGTTCATAGTTATTGAAGGTAAGAAAAGTAGAAAGCGTGAGAACTACATGTAGGTAAAGTGTGCATGATTTGGCATAACAAACCAAGGTTGGTACCTTTTGCTGAACATGACAGAAGCATGCTGAGTAAAGAATAGTAAAAGAGCGTGAAAGACCATCTCACGAGACAAAGCGACATGGCTCTAAGATGACTCTGGATAGGAATCAGTTCGTCAGCTTTTATAACTCAACGATGTTCTAGAAGGTTCGACCAGACTATTTGGTGAGATGATTTCAGCTCACTAGATTTCACACCAGCCAACTTGATTAGTTGATCCATGTTTGCGAAGGCATTTATGCCTTTGATGGTGACACAATTATTCTTGCTTTTTATGGCAGTATATATGTTAAGCCGTGGTCTTGAGCTCGGAAACTTGAACGTGTTGGTTCGAAACTAAGCTGGAACGTGCAGTATGCCAATTTAAAATGTTTGATGAAAGCTGGGCATTGATGGCTTGGTAGTTAATATTATAAACCCATAGTGTGACAGACTCTGTATTTATTTTGTATTAAAAAAATGTACAACATTATCTGGTGGATAATTTGAAGGATCGTACAATAAATTTCCTTTGGTAAGGGCACAACAAAAATACATCAATTTAGGATCTAACAGGTTAAAGGCAATGCTAGGATACAGAATTTCTGGAATATGTAAAGCGGGTACTTGTAACCATTGATATAATCAGAAACATATTCAATAACTGAGCAGTCAGTTTTGTTGTCGGTAATACCTTTATCTTTTGAACACCAATTGTGTTTCAATAATGTTGTTGTTGCTCTTTTATCTTCATATCTAAAAGTATGTGTATGTTTATTATATCTGTGTAGCGGAAGGAGTAGCGAAATGTAATGTTGTTGATGGTTCAATGTACGTCGTCGGGAGTAGCAAATGAAAGTAGGCGTGTTGGACTGACATAAGAGGAAAACAAATGAAGAATAATAGGAATGCAATTTTCACAATTATTTAGTTAAAAGTTGCATTTACGAGTTGGATAGAGAAAGCTTGATTTGAAATATGAACAAATCTACCGCTACATCAACTACTTCGAGTATATGAAATATAAACGGAGGAAAGGGAATGTTAATGGCACAAGATAGTACACTCATATTTTGTGTCTGTGTGCGTTTGTCATTTGGTCTTGTATCGTTTTTCTATCTCGTCTTGTTCGTGTCTACAACAGCTACCGTCTTGTGTCGCCGGTCACTGCTTGTTCATCTTTGGCTATGTGGCTAACTGTTTGCTATCTGGCTCTCTGGCGTGTGTCCAAGGAAACCGTATTTATAATGGTCATCCTAGCTAGTAGGATGGATATACCATAGGAGTAGCTTGTACTTATTAAGGCCACCTGTTGTCCAGTTGAACTTTCCGTGACACAGCCAGATCGGAAGTCGAGTGGAAACTCATCCATCATTTTTTGACAGAACAAAGAATTTCGTTCGCACCTGTTCGGCCAGTGGTGGATCGTGCGAGTAGGAATTCTTAGACGTGGTTTCGAATCTCAGCCTGGAAAATGAAACGTAGCTTCCACATCTGGATTTAAAGGAGTTCTGGGTAAAGTCTCAGCACTTCGTGTCATTGTTGTTATTGGTGAAAACCTTCGAACAGTATACAACATTGTTGTTATTGGTGAAAACCTTCGCACAGTATACAACACTTTTCCTTGCTGTTATGTTCATTGAAATCTGTTCCATTAATTTATTGGGATGTATACTTATAAATATAAACGGTGCAGGTTAATAAAATATTTGTAAACTCAAATTTTAGTGTTGTTATTTTCTTCGCATATATCTTATCGACGCTCAGTGCACACATTGCAGACAACAAAGGGATCGTTTTGGTAGACTCCCCAGGCATAAAGAATGCATTGATCGCTAAGTGAGATATGAAAGGGCTCCTGTTAAGCCTACCAGTAAAATGGTAAAGCCTTTGAGCACCCTACTTTCAGTGAGCTGAGGAAGATATCGCGACTGGTTGAATTTTAAACATTTTTAAAAATCAAGTTTGAGAACTGCCCTGGGGACCTCACAAATAGTGCTCACGAATATCCTCGTGGCATACTCAATTGCTTCACACCCCCGCCCCCGAACTAAAGGCTTGAGTTCCGAAGAGAGACGGTCGCCTCCAATCACACCCAACTGTTAAGAGTAGATATAATCAGTAAGCTTAAGGAGACCTAGCAGACGTATAAAGGGGAGAATACTCTCAAATAAATTTGTTCTTGAACTGTGTGAAACATTCAAAAATCAACTCCAGCCGACCACAAGATGTCATCGTCAAGATGATTGATGAGAGTGGGCCAAGTCCAACAGGAAATGATGTGATCGACTTCTTGTTATTATTTGGGGATAAAGATTGGTCTTAAATTAGTCAATAGTTCGAGCTAGATGGAAGCTTCTCTCTCAAATTATTCGAGAGATTCGGTATAGCTCGGAATAGAAATGGAAAGAACATGGACTATCCCTTAGATATCACATCCATCGATTTCTTGGGAGCACACTTGTGGAGCTATACCTTGAAATGTATCAAATTATTTTACCATACTAATTATCTCTCCGATTCTCTTCAAATAGAATGAGGATGAGAATTTATCCGTGTTCCGTGTACTCTGTCGTCTTTGGTAATCTGTTATCCATTATTAGTTCGATGCTGAAACTTAATTTTGTGTATGAAATATAAGACAGGTTATCTATTCAGGTTTACTTTCCTACTTGTTTTAAATTTCAAACCCACTCCATTTATTGCTTTCATATTTTGGCACAAGACCAGCAATTTCGGGGGAAGGGGAAAGTCGATTACATCAACCATAGTACTCAACTGGTACTTATTTTACCGACCCCGAAAGGATGAAAGGTAAAGTCGACCTCAACAAAATTTGAACTCTGAACGTAAAAACGACGAAACGACGCTGTCCGGCGTGCTAACGATACCCAGTACATATATTTCTCTCTTTATTGCCCACAGGGGGCTAAACACACAGGGATTAAGTCGATTACATCGACCTCAGTGCGTAAATGGTACTTATTTAATCGACCCCGAAAGGATGAAAGTTGACCTCGACGGAATTTGAACTCAGAACGTTACGGCAAACGAAATAACGCCAAGCATTTCGCACAGCGTGCTAACGATTCTGCCAGCTTGCCGTCCTACCCAGTTACATATATTAGCATATTCGCCAACCTGATACAGATCGCAAGTGTTGAGGGCGAGTGCATCGTCTTTTTTCTCGTGATTAAATTTTAATTAAATGAATAGTGTTCGAGTTGGAATACGAAAGGTATTAAGGAATTTTTTCGGTTTAAGACCTCAAAATGAAAGTAGAAAATGATCGTAAGCAATCGACATTAAAAAACTGAAATTTGGTAAAAAAAAATTAAAAAATTAAAAAAAACTTTTCAGTTTAATTCTCAGAATCTCTGTAATTTCAAGCGTAGAATCTCCACCACTACACCAATTTTTTTTTTTTTTTTGAAAAAAAGTTAAAAACGAAAAATTGGGAGGCGGGGCGGAGGAACTGAAAATTAAGAATGCAGGGTTTTTTAATTCAAAATTGTAATCGCCGTAGTTAACAGGAATCTGATGAAATTCTTGATAAAAAAAAAAGGAGAGAAAGAGAGAGAGAGAGAGAGAGAGACTGTTCGACACATCCGATGTCAATATTTCCACTTTTATTATTATCACAATAATATCGATGTCCGTATTTATATATTCATCACATATATTAAGTCTTCATATTTTATTGTTAAATATACTGAAACCCGGTTTGGGAAAACGGAAGTCTCAGTCACATGACGCGCAACTGGAGTAATTGCTCCAACTTCCGTTACATGAAGGTTGTAACTGAACGTTTGTGGAGTGCGGTTTAATTTTCTTGCGCGAAATCAAAAATGAGTTTGCTGAAGATTTTACGGCCTCAGTATTTGCTGTCTAAACGCTACGGAGTCAGTATTACTTTATTTCTTCTCTTTCTTTTCCTATACTTTCAGATTTTCCTTTCCTTTTTTTTTTATAGAGTTTTAGTTTTACCGGCACTCGGCAACACGTTGCTTCCTTCGTTTAAAGTTGTTTCGTTAGTTTATTTCAAACTAGAACCTAATCATTTATTAAATTGTCTATATAATTAATTATGAACAATTACTCTTCACTCATTTATTATTCTTTCTCTTTTTCACATCAATATTTCCAGCTGTTTTATCTAGTCTTATTTTAATCTATCGAATTGGCCATTGAAAGATTTACTGTTATTATTGGTTGTTTTACCTCAGGACAGCTCTGATCAAGCAGTTCTATAAAATGTATAACAACCATGATTGCCCCTTTTTAATACAATAATATCTAGAAGACATTATCCAATGTCTTTTTTTGAAACGGTGGGGGTGTAACTTGGCTGTCGTTTCTAGCATATCGAGTTTCTAAGACTTCGTTTGCACATCATGTTAACATTGAATATTTAACTTGGAAAAGCTGTTAGAGAAAGTCTAGAATTCGAGAGTTAGGGATGTCGATTTAAGGACAATCATGTTAATTAATTGGACTGGGTTTAGTTGTATACATTTTAATTCGTGTTGTCATCAAAGAAAATATTCTACTCGTGGTATAAATATATCGTTACAGCATAAACTGCCGAAATACTTGTTCATTTCATTTTAACGTTCCTAATTCTCTGAATGTTGCATCATCTCATTTCTTCAATTTTTCATAAATCGAACAAATTGAGTTCCAACAAAAACGTTAGAGCGTCGAGCAGAATGCTATGCAGTATTTGTACCAGCTTCTTACAGTCTGAGTTTAAACCTTACTGAGGTCAACTTTGCCTTTCATCTTTCTGAGGTCGAATAAAGTACTAGGATCGCTCTCCTTAAATTTCAGGCTTTGTTCCAATATTAGAAACATTGCTTTTATCCCGCTGAGGTCGATAAAATAAGTACAATGTACAGCATAACTACAGGGTTTTACCCCCCAGACTTTGGGAGGTCGTAACTTTCAGAAAAATGAATATTTTTTAATGAAATTTTCTATGCATATAGTATTTACTATGTAGAATCCGAATATACAAA
>NC_068995.1:32685797-32690515 GCF_001194135.2 Octopus bimaculoides
TCGTAACTTTCAGAAAAATGAATATTTTTTAATGAAATTTTCTATTCATATAGTATTTACTATGTAGAATCCGAATATACAAAAATTTCCGGTGAAAGTGTTTTGGAATGGGGGTGGGGGACAATTTTTGGGGGGTAAAACCCTGTAGTTATGCCCCATGTACTGGATCGATATAATCGATTATTCTTTCTACCCGTTAATATTTCTAGCATTGTACTTGTGTTAGAAATTATTATCGCTTGTTGTAGTGCAACAGTAAATCCTCGATGAGAAAATTTCTAGTTGAAGCTGTTCCTCTTCAATCATTTCACAAATCCCGATCTCACTCTTCTAAAACTTGGATTTATAACAAATTAAGGAATACATTTTATTAGCATTATGTTTTGATTTTTGTTAATAACTAATGAATGTTCTACATTTGCGGACCAAGCTATCGTTAGTAGCTATAGCTTCAAGCAACTACCACCACCACCACCACCAATTTGGCTTAATCTTTATTTGCCTTACTATGTGTGTGTGTGTTATGTAAGATAAAGTTATTGACAATATTAAGCGAGTACTGTAGGCGTGTAATGCAGCTGACCGTGCCGATAATTCAGTTTCAATTCCTTGTGTAGCCTTTTCATTTCTCACATCGCTAATGCCCTTGAGAAAGGCACTCATGTCAAACTCGTTTTCCTTTTCTATTTTTTTAAATCTCTGAGTCCATGCTTGTGTAAGATATAAATGAAAATATTGGTGAGCCGAAATAATGACTCGATGTTACACTTATATAAGCTTTGATATTAATGAAGAAATCAAAAAATTAACTAATTTTCGTATTAAGAATTTTATTCAACATTTTAATAACAAAATCCACTGGTTACGAAGTGATGTGTTTCTGTTCGTGTAGTTCAAAGAAAACTAACACTGACATCGAGGAGAAATCACGTGTTGATATACTTGCAGTTGTTTGATCCCTTATAATTAGATATCTTTTTACGTACGAAAGTAGATTGGACGAATCTGGTAACATTTTCACACAGCATTGCCAAAATCATAACGAATATTTTATATATTTTTGTATTGTCCTTCTGATTGACTGCGACAAGTTCAATGAATGATGTCATGTTACTACTACTAATTTATGCTGATAATGTAGTTTCCATTTAGCCGAAATCTCTTGATAATTTTGGATCCCACTCTCCTATTCTTTTTTTTTTTTCTTTTTTCCTTCTTACACAGGCATGAAATGCTTTTGTTTAAATATATTTCTGTCTGTATGTTGGACGGCCCTTCGGAGGGCTAACTGGTTTTACTGGTTTAATGCCCTTTCCTTACGCCAAATATTCAATTGTTATGTAGAAATTACTGGTCAAACAATTTGCAACAGACACTTTAGGAAACCAGCTAACTTCCCCCACCGCCTCCCAGTCTGACACAGAGATTACATCCTCACTAGCAAACGGGACAGAAGGGTTAAATACCAACACATTTCCGGATGAAGGATGCACTACGCAACATAGATTAGTGGCTAGTTGGCTTCAGAGTCAGCAAGGCAGATAGAAACGAAAGCCGACATGGAGAAGGAAAATAATCATCATGATTTAACGTCTGTTTTCCACGTTGGCATGGGTTAGACGGCTTGGAGGATCCAGCGAGCCACAGGGTTGTGTCGAGTTCCCGTATCAGCTTTGACATGGTTTCTATGGCTGGATAAAGAGGAGCAGGTGACTTTATACCAAAATATGGAAACTAAAAGATCCTGCAGTTGAGAACAGATTTAAAGAAATTCTAATTCATGCATATGGGTGAAAGGAGGAAGATTTAGAAACTTGTAGTATAGATGACAAGTGGAAACTCCTGTGAATCCCATGAAATAACCTCCTTAGAGTTACAGATCACATGTGGCTGGAGCAAAGTCCCAGCCAAACCTGAATGCCATGTGGTGTTGGAATGATACAGTTGATGAAGCAGTAAAGGTTAAGAGATGAGCATTACCTGATGGCTAGAAGAGTTACTAAGTTACAGGTGCAAATGGCTAAAGGTAACGTAGTAAGGAAGAGGTTTGTACATATCCTGCAGAGATGTGAAGTATTTAGGATTGTGACTGTGAGAGAAAATTGAAATGTCATTGGTGAGAAGAGAACTCAAAATGATGAAGGCATACTTGTCATTGATGTTGAACACAAGGAAGTGGCATGGAAATGCTTTTATAAGAGGCTGCTGAATGTGGAGAACACATAGAATTAAGAAGGGCTACTTCCTGCTCAAGTTGACAGCAGCAGGGCAGACAAAGTAATCAAGGAAAGCCACATGTCCATTGGGGATAATTGCAGAGATGTTCAAAATGTCTGGTGAAGTAGGATATGTGATTATTACCTTGATAGTTGTGTCATACTCAATGACTGGTGTAGCAATATCATCATTAACGACTTCAAAGGCAAAGGTGATACTAGATCAGGTTATGAAGGTCACAAGGAAAGTTGTAGCACATCTGATTCCTGACAGAGTAGACCTAGAGAAGGTGTTTGACAGAGTACCACATTCAGTAATTTGGAGGTCACTGAAGACACTAGGTGTAGATGAATGGCCTGAGAGGGTTGTACAAGCTTTGTACTTAGATGCAATCAGTGAAGTGAATTAGGAATTTTAGTGATGAACTTAGCATGCAAGTAAGAGTTCATTAAGATTCAGTCCTCTCCTATTCATCATAGTCCTACGGGCATCAACAGTGAAGTTAAGACTGACTGTTCATATTAACACCTATTTGCCAATGATCTAGTTTTTATAGTTAAATCTACAGAGGAATTAGAGAAGAAAATCAGGTTAGGAAACTAAACCAAAAATTAAGGGGTTTTAAGATAAATTTAGCAAAGATTAAAGTTTTTATAAGAAAGAAGACAGGATCCTGGCATCATCGGGGAAGTGGCCTTCTTTGATATACAGGAAAGATATATGTATGAACTCCATAAGCTGTACCCTGTGTAAGCTTGGATATACAGGTGTTGTGGAATCACTGGCAGACTATCAGAGAACATAAGCTTTGTATGTGATAGATGCATAGGAACAGTACATGCTATGAGCACACTAGAAATAGTAAGTGAGGTGGTTAGATGGTTGCTTTAAAAATATGAAGAACAGGTTGGAGAAAATTCAGGGCACTAATACTGCTATTGGCAACAAAGCTGATTTTCCTCAGAAGGCAGATTGTGTGACACTTGTGTTAAAACTGCAATAAATGTTATCAGCCTTTGTGAAATGAAGTAACTACAAATGGACAAAACCTTGCTTACATGTATGTAAGGGAAATTAAGTGTTTTTTGCCAATAAACACACCATATCTACTTAATGTGTGGAAGAACTAAGGCAGCGAGCTGGCAGAAACGTTAGCATGCCAGGTGAAATGCTTAGTGGAATTTCGTCTGTTTTTACATTCTGAGTTCAAATTCCTTCGAGGTTGATTTTGCCTTTCATCTTTTCGGGGTCGATAAATTAAGTACCAGTTGTGTACTGGGGTTGATCTAATTGACTGGTCTCCTCCCCAAAAATTCTGCCTAGAGTAGAAAAGAATGTGTGGAAGAACTTAATATCTTTTTCATTTGGTCATTACACATTCAATATTAATAATAATGTTAACCCTCTAGTGTTCAGATGACTTTGTCGAATGTAATGCTTATTTAATTTCATTGTTTTGAATTAGTTGTGCATTATCTTGTTGCTTTAAGATTTTTGATGTTGTGATTGTTTATTTTTAGAATGACATTGTAAGGTAGGTTGAAAAGGCTGGATCTGACCAATGAACATAAAGCAGATAGAATATTTGAGCCAGAAATGCTAAAGGGTTAAGGTAGCAGATTGGCAGAATCAGTGGTGACAGACAAATTGCCTTGCAGTATTCACTGTATTTTGTGAAATGGCAGGCTCATGTATGGCATACTTTGGATCCTCTTCAAAAAATTCAATATACATTCTAGATGGAAATTATTTTTTTTTAATACTTACATGAATACCTAAACTTTGTGAAAAATGAATCAATACAATTCTTATAAATGTTCAAGATTTACAGCTTAAATATTTCATAATTTGTGTGTCTGTCACATTACCTCACCTGAAAATGGCCTATATATATATATATATAAAATCAACAACACAGTGTATGTGCTTTCTTTGTTCACCAGTAGGCTGCATTTTAGCAAAATACATACTTTATGTGTGGTTGATAATGTTTACAACTCTAGTGCTACTTCTAATTCATATTAGGCGTGGCTGTATGATAAGAAGCTTCCTTCCCAACCACATGAATCTGGGTTTAGTCCTACTGTGTTGCACTGTGGGCAAGTGTCTTCTGCTATAGCTTCGGGCCAATTAAAGCCTTGCAAGTGGATTTGGTTGACAGAAACTGAAGGGAGCCCGTCGTGTGTGTGTATATATATATATATTGTTGTTGGCACTCCGTCGCTTACATCGATTGTTCCAGTTGATCTGATCAACGGAACAGCCTGCTCGTGAAATTAATGTGCGAGTAGTTGAGCACTCCACAGACACGTGTACCCTTAACGTAGTTCTCGGGGATATTCAGCGTGACATAGTGTGACAAGGTTGGCCCTTTGAAATACAGATACAACAGAAACAGGAAGAAAGAGTGAGAGAAAGTTGTGGTGAATGAGTACAGCAGGGTTCACCACCACCCCTGCCGGAGCCTCGTGGAGCTTTAGGTGTTTTTGCTGAATAAACAC
>NC_068995.1:32690547-32696684 GCF_001194135.2 Octopus bimaculoides
TATATATATATATATATATATATATATATATATATATATTTATGTCTTTGTGTGGGTTTGTCCCCCCACCATCACTTGACAACCAATGTTGGTGTGTCTATGTCCCTGTAACTTAGCAGTTCAACAAAATATACCGATGGAATAAGTACTAGAATTAACAGAGAATAAATCCTGGGGTCAATTTCTTCAACTAAAGCCCTTTAAAGTGGTGCTCTAGCATGGCTGCAGTCAAATGACTGAAACAAGTAAAAGTAAAAGAATATATAGATGCAGGTTTCCTTCTTGTCTTGATATCATGTAATAGTTATGAATGAGTCTCACTGTCATACATGCAGTGTCGCTCATTTCCGATGAAGATTGACAAAAGCATCCGGTCATAGAAAATCTGCCTCAATAAACTCTGTTCAACTCATGCATGCATGGAAAAGTGGACATCAAAATGATAATGATGATGATAGTTATTTTAATTTGGCATAAAGATTTAAGATTTGTAATGTGTAAAGTTGTCTGTTCTGTGTTTTTCAATAGTCATTTAGTATTGATTTAGTAGCTGCATCATAGGGTGGATGTGGAAACAACTGTAGTTCTGTGAAGACTTTATTTTGAAAGAGTCTAGATTTATACATGTTGAGGTACTACTGCCCAAAATCATGATTGTTCCCTGTTTTGTCAACTGATGCTGACAACCACATGCATGGTTCAGTACTTGTTGCAGCTGAAAATTGTTGGAGACTTTGTATCTAAATTCTTTGACCCTTTTAATACCAACCCACCAAAACTTGTTCTATTGTACAAAACAGACTATTAAAGTTTCATATATGGATTATAAATTTCAGTCATTTTATGTAAGGACTTCATAATGAAGCTACTTCTTCATCATCATTTAACATGTTTTCCATGCTGACATAGGTTAGATGGTTTGACTGGAACTGGTAAGCCAAAAAGCTGCACCCAGTTCCAGTCGTCTGTTTTGGCTTGGTTTCCATGGCTGGATGCCCTTCTTAACACCAACCACTTTACAGAGTATACTGGGTAATTTTTTTACATGTCACCACCATTGGCAATGACCATGATTCACTTAGCTTGATAATTTTTCATAATTCTCAAAATTAATGAAACAAAAAGTGTATTTCATTTGAAGTTCATTTTTGGAAGGATTGACTGAAAGCAATAAAGCAAAATTATAGGCATAAAAATAGTGCATTTTTAATAATGAAACAGTTCATGGTAAACTTAATAGTTTTGATGTCCTTCAAAAACCTCTGGTGATTATAGGTAGAAAGAATTAAGAAACACCTGATATCATTATTATTTAATGTTGATTTTACATATTAGATGCATCTGCAAAATGACATTGCTGCTCCATTTCTCTGAGGACAAACAATGAACAATATGTCATTAATAATGAGTATTCTTTATTTCTGTTTTAATGCCAAGCAATATCCTACAAATACGCTAAGGTTTTTTTTTGTGTCTCTTTTTTTACTGCTTTTGTTCTTTTTTGCAATTATTCTTAGAGTGGTCAGCTTGAATGACTGCTGGTAATTGCACATCTGTAATGCTTAGCAGACAATGGGATTGATTTAAAGTTAGATCAATGCTATTTCAGTATTCAAAAGTTTGCATATGTGTGTATACACACACACACATATATACAAAAGCTATGCCAATATTTATTTCAACATCAGCTTCATAACTCATTTATATTGCAGTGACTGTTTGAAAGAAGATCCGTGGCTCTGTAGGTTTTAGTGGCTATTGTATTGTGTGAGGTGCAGCTGTGGGGAATGTGGAACATTTAATAGACAATTTAATGGACAATTTTGCAGAATTGCACTTCTTGAAAGCATTTATGATGGGTAAATAGTTTTTTCACTAACTTGAAAGGGCTGCACAGAGCTGTAAAGCAAACAAGTTATTGTTTCTTTTCTTCCTGGAATCACAGTAGTTAGCTACAAGCAGCTTTTTATGGAGGTGTGATAATTTTTTGTGGAAGTTATATCAATAATGACTTAAACAAAAAAAAAATCCCTACAATATATATATAATGGATTTGGATGCATAAGCAAGCATCACAAATTGAAAAGCAGCTTAAAAATTGATAAGCAGCTTAGGCAAAAATTAAGATACCTGAACCAGTGTAATTAGGTTATCTATTTTATCAACAAAATATTTTTAGGGTCCCTATCAACTCTTTCATACATCTACCCTGCTATTTCAATAAACAATTATTCTGTTTAATTCTATTAGAAGTTTCTTAGAGCCAGCTCTTAACTCTTGATTTTGTAGCACTAAGTGGAGAGGTAGAAGTCTCCCTAAAGGCAAAATACAGCTCTATCAAATAATGCTTCTTACAGATGCCAGCTATCAATTCAAAAGCTAGATAAATACAGAAATATATGGTATCTTGTCCAGTGATATCTGCTCACTGCAGACATCACTATTTTGAATTTATTCAGCAATTTCCCCTCTAATAAACCACAAAATGCGTATATGAGTCAAGTACAGAGATTCTATTTGGCAAATATTAACCATATCAGAGGCTGAAAATTAGCAGTCATTAGAGTGGTGGATAGAATGCCTCACATTTGTTTCCTCTCTCTGCACCCTGAGTTCAAATCTTTGTGTGGTTAACTTTGCCTTTCATCCTTTTAAGGGTCAACTGGCTAGCCAGAAGACTGCACCAAGTTTCACTGTCTGTTTTGGCATGATTTTAACAGCCGGTTGCCCTTCCTAACACCAACCACTTTATGGAGTGGAGTAAATGCTTATTACATGGTACCAACACTAGCAAGGTCTGTTTTGGCACAGTTTTTACAGCTGGGTGTCCTTTTAATGCCAACCACTTTACAGAGTGGACTAGGTGCATTTTACATGGCACCAGCACTGAGGAGGTCTGCTTAACAAAAACCAGGAAATTCATGCTATTTGCTTTAATGCAAATCAATCAGTAAAATGAGTGGAAACTATTATTTTTATTGCTTTTCCCTCCTTAAAACTTTCATTCTATTAAGAGTGAGTGCATCTGTAAATCACCATCATGAGTTTTGCATCTAATTTTATATGCTGGTTTGAGTTAGATATATCTTGCATTCAGTATAATTTTGTGTGTGTGTAAATCCTGTATAATGTTAGGTGAAGCTTTAATTGGCTCTTCATGATGGAGCCCTCTTTGGATTTATCTTTCACTTGTTTCAGTCATTAGATTGCAGCTATGCTGGGGCACTGCCTTGAATTTTAATCAAATGAATTTACTCCAGTACTGATATTTTTAAAGTACTAGTTTTTATTCCATCTGTCTCCTTTGTGTCCCTTTAGTTACAGGGACATAAACGCACCAGCTGTGAGGGACAAACACACACACACATATATAACGGGCTTCTTTCAGTTTCTGTCTACCAAATCTACTCACAAGGCTTTGGTCCACTCAAGGTTAAAATAGAAGACACTTGCACAAGGTGCCATGCAGTGCGATTGAACGCAGAACCATGTGGTTGGGAAGCAAGCTTCTTACTACACAGTCAAGCCTATGCCTATTGTCAACTATTATGATAATAGTTTCTTCTGACAGCTGGAGTTTGCCATTATATCATATATGATGTAAGAGTAATATCATTTTCAATGAGTTTCGCTGGAGCCAATGCAATAATGTATCTTCCAGGAGAGAGAGAGAAAATATATGTCATGGAACAGGTTGTTGAATGTTTCCTTGTAACAGCCTTGATTGTTTGGTTATATTGGGGGTAAATAATGTACTTTAGACTAATAACATATTACTTTTACAAAATCTCATTTCACATAACACCTTGGATTGTTTTGAATGGTTATGTTTCACAATATTTAATATCCATGAATTTACTTTTCACTCTTCCAAGATTTGATTCATATTTTCATGTTTATTCATCTCACTTATTGTGGAAAGAAACTGATTGATCATCATCATTTAACATCCACATTCCATTGTGGCATAGATTGGATGGTTCAACAAGATCTGACAAGCCAGAAAAGTGCATTGAACTCCAATGTCTGCTTTGGCATGGTTTCTACAATTGGATGCCATTCTTAATGCCAACCACTTTACACAATGTACCAAATACTTCTTTTTGCAGTATTAGCACAAATGTTGTTGCCAAATAACTCAAAAAGACAAGGCACCTTGGCAGTATCAAGGAAGGTGACTTTGTAGCAGGTGTTGAATATGATAGAGGGACAGGAACAGGTACTTTGCCATAGAGGAGACACATGGCTACCCCATGTGAGAAATAAAGGGGTGTTGATGGTAAACATGAGCAGGTATTCAAGTGAAAGAGGCATTCAATGGTAAAATAAAGTAGTAAGGAATGACGTCAAAAATGTGCAATGAGTGATGAGGGAAGTAGTTCCAAGTAGAGGAATAACTGGTAGCCAAAGGTCTGGATGGAAAATGTACAGTTCTGTTCTTATAATTACAACAGCTGAAGAAATAACACTGTAGTTTGAGTGAAGGTGGGATGGGTGTTATGAAGATAAGTTTAGGGAAGGCTTGATGGGTATATATTGGTTGTTAAGGAATAGACATTAGTTTTTTTGCTGGGATGAACAGGTCATCATGAGCATGGCAAATCACCGGCTGCCTCAGTCCATGTTCATCTTTTCCAAGAGGCTTGACAACCTTATGTCAGTTTTTACTACTTTGACCTGCATCTTCCTGGCTATCTCTTTCCCACCAGTTCCATCCACATTTAGCAACTGACACCTTTTTATGCACCTGTTTTCATCGATATGTATCACATGATCATACCAGTGCAGTATTCTCTTCTGCATACCACACCTGATGCCTCTTACGCACAATTTTTCTCTTAATACATTTGCTTTATCATACATACACTCTGACATTGGACATCCAGCAAAACATGCTTGTTTCATTTCTTTCCAGTCTTCACATATCCACTGCATTTACAGCCCATGTTTCACTTCCATGTAGCATTATTGTTTGTACCCAAGCATCATACAATCTTCCTTT
The DNA here is from genome assembly GCF_001194135.2 of Octopus bimaculoides. Lineage (NCBI taxonomy): Eukaryota > Metazoa > Mollusca > Cephalopoda > Octopoda > Octopodidae > Octopus > Octopus bimaculoides. Next base: position 32,695,550 of record NC_068995.1, read on the forward strand.
TCACTCCGGGAAAGAGACCTTTTGCTACCAAAAAAGGTAATAGTTCTCTAAATTTCTCCAGATAGTTTTACTCTGGCATCTTTACTTTCAAAACATTTTCCTCCACTGCGAAATAGGTTACCTATGTAACAAACTATATACTAACTCTAAGATCCTCCTGGGTTTTCAAGGAGAACCCCCCCCCCCGTGTTCTCAGTGTTTTTTGCTCCTGAGCATCTGCCATGAACAAAGTCTACTTTCTCTGTTAATTTTCCTCTGATCCCACTGCATCTCCTGTGTGTTCATAGTTTGCACTGAGTTCACTGAAATTTCTACCTACACCTCTTCTACATATCAGAAACAGCCATTTCCCCGTAGGGATTAGAGTGCTGTCTATTTTTCTGTTTACAAAAACCTTGGTTTTTGCTAATTTAATTCTAGGTTTTGCACCCACACTTGGAATTTTTTTATAATTCTACTTTAACTCTTCTGTTATGGTCTGGAGGGCTATGGTAAATAGGAGAGTACTGAGAGACAAGCTCTGGTGAATTACCTGCACACTAAATTCGTTGCTGTACTCATTGCTAACTCTCATCTTACTGACAGCACCCCTGTACATGATTTGGACAGTTCTCGTTAACCATTCATCTACTAGCTTTTGCAGCAACTACCAGATCAGGGAGCTTGGGCCCTAGGGACAGTGTCAAGGGCTTTCTCCAGGTCAACAACAGCCAAGTGCGGCAGTTTACTTTAGGCTAAATACTTTACCTACATTTGTCTTACTAGAAACAAAGCATCAGTAATACTTTTCCCTGACATGAAACCACACAGTCTCATCTAGGCTAATTCTCTTCATAAATTAGTCGAGCTTATAACTCTTTTCGTGACTTACACGACCTGGTCCACGAATTTGATACTTCTGTCATTACTCTTATTTAAGGCATCTCCTTTACCCTTGTAACAACTGACTATAATACTGTTAGGTCAGAAACTCATTATGAACCAGGAATTTCTCCTGCCTTCATATCTTTAATTCATACTGCTGTCAACTAGAATGACTGCTCCCTCTGTCAGGTTCACATTTTCAAAACGTTTTTTCTCCCATGTATTCTCCACTTATTTCTTCTCACAAATACTAAGTACAGATCGGAAGAGC
>NC_068995.1:32696738-32720121 GCF_001194135.2 Octopus bimaculoides
TCTACATTGCCTCAGTCCTCTTAACTGTCAAATACTGTATTTGCCAATGTGTTTTTTTTTTGTTTTTTTTTTTGTAAAAATCTGCCCTGTGTTTAATGTCACTGTATTACAGATTAACGACAGAGTGTTGCAGGTTTGAGAACCAGACAAGTGTAATTCCGCTAGATACAATAACTATTACTGGTAATAAAATATTGAAAACCAGCCAAGATATCACAGCCTGTTAGTACAAACTTAAAAACTGCTTATAGTATTTTGGCAGTTATGTGGAAAGGTCACATCATCCCATTTATACCTCCTTCCCTGGGCATACATAATCCATATATAATATGTCTTATATTATTTAATGACTGTGTTACTTTCAAGAAATATTTTTTAATTATCTAAATGAAATTTCTCCTAAAAAGATGAAAGAATTGTTAAATTTTCCTCTGCTTATCAGCCATTTTGCAATGGCAACAAAACCATGGCAGTGGTGCACCTTTCTGGCAGCTGATTGCAGTAACACAAAGCATCACAGCCAGAAATACAAGTTTTACATCTTGTATAGAAATTCTCTTGACCAAAATATAAACAACTATTCAATTGAACTGAAAGAAGATAAACATTCCAGTATACTGTCAGAGAATTGTATTTACATACATAAAATCATTCAATCCTCACTACAAAGCCACTTTAAAATATCTTTCAGTGAATGTATAATGAAGCATTAAATTTTTATTTTTTCATAAAATATACTTGTTAAAACAGGTATCTCTCTTATATGTTAGCAAATACAGCTATTTTGATAATGTTATTTGTGATTAAACTGTCATCCTATGCTGGAAAAATTCTCATATTTTATTTAAGACCATGAAATCTGTAAGAAGTATTTACAATTTAATTTTGATCCACAGTTACTAAACATATATTAGAGTCAACAAGGGAGTCTCTACATGGTAGCTCAATCTATAAGTAATAGCAGCCAAATCTTCAAATCACATCCTATATTGGATTATGTAGTTCAAGATACCCCAAAAAGATACAGATCTTCCTGATCAGGTTTGATCTGGTGTTAAACAGCAACACACATGCATAAAAGTGTTTCCTACTTGGCTGCTCATTATCGTTGTTGAGATCAGGTGGGCATGTGTTCTGCTTAACCTCTTTTTCTCTGAGATCTGCTTTAAAAACTTATTACAATATAATTCCATTGTTATTTTCAACAACGTGATACATAGATTGAAAGTTGACAAAGGTCTTAGAATTTGAATCCAATTTTCGACTGTTCTTTGATAGAGAACTGTCCATTTTACAGAGTTAAAATTTAATTTAAATCTTTCCATTATAATTTTATGTTAGAATCTTTTCTTATATATCAGAAATAAATTAATTAGAAAAGTTATTTTGCTAAATCCTTTATCTTCAAAATTCATTTAAATACAAACAGTAGATTTCATTACAAATCTGACATGAAAGGGTTAATCTTATTGGAGAGCCTTGACAAAATTTAATCAATTACGTAGCATAATACTTTTGATTATAAATTTATTTCAATGTCATTAGTAATCTAAATTTACTTCAACATTTGCAGAAGTTGAAATTATTTATGTGACAGCTTTTCTGAAATTGCTTAGACTGGTGACATACTTTTGTATTTGATCTAATGCTACCTAAATAACCTGTATTTGTATATTAAGCCAGTGTTTTGGACACAAACTGCAATGAAATGTTAGCCTCAACATCACTCAAATTACAACAGTAATAGTATTTTAACAAGAGATTTTCAGTTGGTGGTAGTGGGTGGTATCAGATGGTTTGGTATCAAGAGTTAAATTTGTTTTAAATTTGAGAATGTCACAAATTTAATTATTGTTTCTTGTTTGCATTTTCAGGTTCTAAACATGGTCAGCAGAGCCCAACAACATGTACGGCATCGATCGAGATTACCAATGAACACAATGTTATTATTTGTCCCACAACAAGAAGCATGGATTATTGAAAGATTTGGCAAATACCATAAAATCTTAGAACCAGTGTGTACTCTATTTATTTATTTATTTATTTTTGCTTGATTTACTATTTTTAACTTTTTCTTTTCAATATCTCAGGGAAGGTTTTATGCCACTAAAGCTCTGTCAGAGTATACAACTATCAGCAAGAAAATCGTACCTGCTTGAAATACATGTTAAATGTAGCAAGTGGTGAACCCTTTTATGAAATAAACTTCAGGTAGTATTGGACTTGGCCAGATATGTGGGAAAATTGGAGTATATGTGTCATCATATATAGGACTGTCTATATGCCAGGTTACGGGGACACAAGAACACTAACACTGGTTGTCAAGTATTGGTCATCTTCAAACACTCTATACATATATATTTTATGTGTGTGTTTGTCTCTTCACCATCGCTTGACAGCTGATGTTGTTGTATTTACCTCCCTGTAACTTAGCAGTTCGGCAAAAGAGACTGATAGAATAAGTACTAGGCTTAAAAAGAGTAAGTCCTGGGATCAATTTCTTCGACTAAAAACCCTTTAAGGTGGTGCTCTAGCATGGGCACAGTCAAATGACTGAAACAAGTAAAATAATACAACATACTGTTTGTATTATGGTTGGATTTGATCTCACATCTGTGATTGATTATGTCTACCGAGAATCACTTTTCTGTTTATCTTTTGCTTATACCTGTAGTAAGACCTTGAAATATCCAGTAAAAGAGATTTGTTTTAGTCTTGATATAGTTTACAATCTATTTATTTGATTTTGCACTGAAGTGATGTATTAGCATTGGATTATCAGTTACAAATAGTACTAATCTGCTAACAGTTATTGGCTTCAACAATTAGCTGGTAATGAAGCTTGAATGCTCTTGACAATTAAATGTGTAAAGAGAAAAACTGATGTTAAGTGGATTAGATTTCTGTCTTAGAGGTCAAAATGTAATCAGCTAACATCTTGTCTTTAATTTGGTTAACCAGCCATAAGGTTAAGTAACTTGAAAGGAAAAGTTGATATCACACATTTCATTGACAAGATATTAGAATGTTATCTCTGTTAGTACTGAATGTTCCAAACTCCAGTTAAATGATAAAAGTTATTTTGCTAAATTCTTCAGTGTATTTTAACAGGAATTTGGTAACAAAAGGGTTAAACCCACGTCTGACCTAAATGTATCTTCTTCAAATCTTCCTTGGTCTGCTTCTAACACAGACACCTTCAACTAAATTCTATTCACATGACTTTGGTTACTCAGCATGCATTGCTCATTCATAATGATTGTATCAGTACAGTCATTTCTTTTGTATATACACAATATTTGATGCTCGGACACTTTCTCAGCTCACTAGTACTCAAATTTTATCCTATGCTCCTCCAGAGTTGACTAATTTGTTTCTAAATATTGTAGGTTCTCATGATTTATTGCCATGAGATTTATGGTAGTGTAGAGTTCTGACCTTGAAATTCTAACAAGATTTAGTAAATAATTTTTTATGGTTAAGAATAAAAACAACTCTAGCTTTTACAGTTTGTTGACCATTTCCAAGTATTTAAAATTTTCAGGAGGTCTTTTTTTTCTTTTTGTGCAATAAACCTAGAATTGAACAATAACTATTCAACTTATAACAAGTTTTTTTTCTTTTCTAGGGCCTTAACTTTGTTTTACCTGTTATTGACACCATTAAATACGTCCAAAGTTTGAAAGAAATTGCCATTGATATTCCCCAACAAAGTGCTATTTCTATTGGTAAGTTCTTTAATTTTTTTTCTTTTCCTTTAAATTCCCTGTCGTCATCATCATTTAACATCCCTTTTTCCATGCTAGCATGGGTTGGACAGTTCAACAGAATTCAACAAACCACAGAGCTGCACCAAACTTCCATATCTGCTTTGGCCTTCCTAATACCAGCTACTTCACAAAAATGTATTGGGTGGTTTTGTGGCACCAGCATTTATGGGGTCACCCAAGTAGGGTATAGTATTGAAGGATGTGAAAGTGTGATAGGAGTACAAGTCTCTTATTGAAGAGTTCACTACATGGCTTCCCAGCTGGAAAGAGAGAGATGGTGAGAGCATACCCCCAAAGTGAATTTTTTGTGAGAGAGTGAGAATAGGGATAGAAGACTGGAAAAGGTGGGTAAGTGCACTTGAGTGGAAAGAGTATGACAGATGGTTAGAAATGGGGATTAAGTTGGATGCAATGAAAGAAATAGTAGTGGGTTACGGAGGAGGAAAGGATAAGGGATAGTAGTAGGGATACAATGTGAAATGTCAGGGAAATAAGTGGTATCATTTTCACAGCACCTGAGTGTATAGTTCCACAGAAGTTTGATGGAAGGATGGTTGTTAGAAGATGAGTTGTGGGGGAAGGCTTAACAATACCTCATTTATGCTGGTTTCTTGAAGTTAGTGTTGCAGATCACCAAAACATTTGCATCACAAAACTCCCTATCCTCATCCACATTTTTTTTACTGTTTTCCCGAAGGAGTCCATAAACAGCATGTGCAACCAGACACTATTCATCTTGTATGGAATTATTTATCATTTATCTATAATGAAGTTATGCCTCGTTTGGTAGGGTACTGTGGCTATAAGCAAAACACTTCTCTATGGTCCAGTCCTATCTACATACAGCATTGTATACAATAATATCCTCCTCCTCATCATCATCGTTTAACATTCGCCTTCCTTGCATGCATGGGTTGGACAGTTTGACAGGAGCCAGCCAGGCAGGAGACTAACCCAGGCTACTGTGTCTGTTCTGGCAGGGTTTTTATGGTTGGATACCCTTCCTAACACCAACCACCCCACCAAGTGGACTGAGTGCTTTTTATGTGCACCAGCATAGGTGAGGCCAGTTTTGGCATGGTTTTACAGCTGGATGCCCTTCCAAATGCCAAACACTTTACAGTGTGGGCTGGATGCTTTTTACATGGCACCAACACTAGCAGGGTTACCAAGTAACTTGCAAGACAAGGAATTTTGAGAGGAGATCATTTTGTGTCTGATAATGAAAGGTTATAGTGTAGGAAGAGGAAATGTGAGGAAGAAAAAGATGCAATTTAGAAGAGGAGATGTAGTTTGGTTTCTTGGAGGTTGGATGTGTGGAAAGTTTGATAGATGTGGGTGACATGCTGGTGGAATAAGATGGACAGCACTATAAAATCAAAGAGACAGGCCTGGAAAGACTGGAAAAATGGTGGAAGCAGAGAATTATATCAGTAAGGTAGACACTATATATATATATATTTAGAGAGAGAGAGAGTGATTCCTTACTGTTGAGAAGTTAATTAATAACTATTGTTATTGCAGGTAGTGAAAATGACCAATGTCAACAGCGTGTAACAAGACCACTCTCTGAGAGGTCAGCTTGACCAGAGACACTTAACTCTCAAATAGTTACCCAAAGAACAGATGTGTTCATTACTGTAGAAAGGTATTCATAGAACAGAAGAGTTAATTAATTGCTATTAGCAGTACTTGTGGAAATTCCACTGTTACTTTGACAGTGGAATTTAACCAATCTTAATGATGGAAAGAAATCAAAGACATAATCTATTATTCTACTGTAGTACAACTATATTAATAACACTTATAACAAATTTTAATATGCTGTACTACAATCTTATTTTCATATTAGTGAAGAATGCTTATGACTGAATTTGAATACACACACACACACACACACACATTATTTAAGATAAGTGCTAATTACTCAAAGTGGAGGGAAGATGTAGAAAAGGGAGATCTCAGAAGACATAGGACAAAGTGTTGAAGGCCAATCTCATAATGTTGAGCCTTACAAGGAGGTGACAAATGACTGAGATAAGTGGTGCATTTCTATACTCAAGAAGACCTGCCCACCACAAAAGAATTGATATCCTAAAACCAAGGAGTCACATAAAAAGCACTCATGCTGGTGCCATGTAAAAAGCACCCAGTACACTTTGTAAAGCGGTTGGCATTAGGAAGGGCATCCAGCCGTAGAAATCAAGCCAAAACCGACTATGGAACCTGGTAAGGCCAGGGGCCTTACCATCTCCTACCAGCATATAAAATAGATGTTGAATGATACTGATTTATCTATTAGTCAATTATCTAAGAATAATACTGTGCATATAATAAGATTATGTCTTTAATTTTGTTTCGTAGTTAAGTGTTACACACATAGACCATAGCAGAATAAGGCATTATAGGAAAGCAAACATGGAAGTTTCAGTTTAGCAGGTAATAGTTAATTGCACTAAAGTGCATACATTGATTGATTGAGGATTTCACAAAAATTAATTTGATAAAAGTTAGTGCACTCTTCATTGTCCCTACCTTATTACAACCACTACCGTCATTAGCCTGTATCCCTAACGATAGTACCACTACCGCAGTTTTCAGTATATCACATGTGTATGTGAGTAAACATCTATAAATAACAGGGGCTAATGCAGTTTCACACCTCTCTTTGGAAAATGCATTTTTTTTTTTTGGAAAAAAATTTTTCCAATTCCTACATTTCACATGTTGGAGATTACGAATATGCCAAAAAAAAATTTTTTAAACCCCCCCACCTCCCATCCAATTTAAATTTTTGATTTTGTTTACTTTAAAGCGATCATAGCAAATTGACTTGCATATTCATAATATCTGACATCTAAAACATAGGAATCCGAAAAAATTTCTTCCAAAAAATGCATTTTTCAAGGAGAGGTGCGAAACTGCATTAGCCCCAAATAACATTGTCTTTTTCTTATCTACCTCTCACTATTACTGCATTCACCCTTCACTAAATGCTTGTTTCTTCCCCACTCCATCTCTCTCTTTTTTACTTCTCCCTTGAATTAACCATTTAACTGTGTAATATACATAAGTACATTAATAGAATGACATAACAGTAGGAGCATATACAAGAGAAGAGGTTATTGTTGTAAGTAGATGTCATAGAACGTGAGTGTTAAAAACACTCAAACTTAATACCTACCGGATGTGTTATCCCTTCAAAATCTGCCATATTGCAGTCTCATGACTTTGCCACATCTCTAGCAGAGGGGCTGAACAGGTGCTATACCTTACCAAAGGGCAACCTGTAGTTATGCAGGGCATGGTCATCACTCCGTAAGATTTTTTCAAAATACCTGCATAACCATGTTACTGATATATTTATTATATATTGGTGAGCACTAATACTCTTCCCTCCCAAACATTCTCCAACTGTGCATTATTCCCTTGCAATTAAGCACAGATTGACTCCATGAACAGGTTTTGAAAGCATCTTCCAATGATGCCATGCCAATCTTGTCTCTTGTTAGCAAGAAAATACAAATGCTTCTCATATTCAGAAAGCATCATCACACCATACACAGCCCCCTTCATCCTAAGCAACACTCATCTGGAGCCCTCAAAATTGCTCAAATTGTTGGGGCCTGTCATCATCATCAAAGATTCCCCACTAGTGAAAGCATGCTTATATAAAATGGATAGCATCCCAACAACTGGCCCTTCTCTTTAGAGCCAAAAGATATTTAATTCTCTACAAAGCTCAGGTGAGGCCCACGGTGGAGTGTTGCTGTTACATGTGGGACAATGCTGCTACTGTTGCACAGAAACACACACATCGAGAAAAAGGGCTACCCAACTGATTGGCATAAAGTTACTCATATTCACACTCCAGTCTCTGGCCCACAGCTGCATTGACTCCTCTTTCTGTCTTTGCTACTGCTATTACAATGACCTTTACACCTTGAAGCCAGTTGGACCCATGCTGCCTTCCTTCAAGCATTCCCATGCTATTCATCTCTCCTTATCACCCTCATTGTGTCCGCCATCACACTTCTAGACTCCATACCAATCACTACACCCAGTCCTTCCGTCCACAATGCCACCCCTCCGAAATTTCCTCCCTGTTCATATTACACTGTTAAATGTAGTGTTTATTTATTCATATTATTTTGAATTAATCATGTATCATCTCATAGCTTTGAGATTTCATTGATGTGATTATTTATTCTTAGAACGACCTTGTAGAGTAGATGTGGCTGGCCAGATCTGGCTAGTTTGAGTATAAAATAAGTAGAATATTTGGGTTGGATATGGTCAGTTTTAAATGCTAATAGTTTTAAAAAAATATTAATGGCATCTGTCTTACATGCCTAGGAGAACCTGCAATGGTCATGGGCATTACCTGTTCCTCCAAACCTAGCTAGTAAAAATGAAAAAATACTATTGTGAGATAACAGTATAAGAGTGAGTGAATGATGTTGCTATTACAATATAATGGCAGTGAACAGTTTTACTGATATGCCATTAGATCAATAAGTCTTTCAGATCTTTTGATGTACAACATGCTAAATTATTGCCTTACTTAAAGGAAACATCTGATTGTATCTGTGAAGCAATAAACTGTATAACTGCTGAATATTGATTTTAAATTTTGGCACAAGGCCACCAACTTCGGAGGAGGGGGTAAGTTGATTACAACAACCCCAAATGGATGAAAGGGAAAGTTAACCTTGGGAGATTTGAACTCAGAATGTAAAGATAGATGAAGTGCCACTAAGCATTTTGCCAGCTCACTACCTTATTTACAATTGAATATTTGTCACAGTTATTGTTTGACCCCAGGTCAATCCTGGTTCAACAGACTGGTGATCCAAAGCATTCTAGTTATTACCATTCCATCTTGTTAGAGGTATCAAGTACTACACGAGCTAATATGCTTTTCTGTTTTCTTAAATGATAGAATGTAATTTGAAGGGATTTGGCTGCTGGTTATAATAGGTTAAGTCACTGCAGAGAGACTCTCCTGTTAGAGCAGTGTTATTATATCCACTACGCTATGTAATGGGGAACAGTATTGTTTCAGTATAATATTGTGATATTGATTTGTGTCGATTGTAAAGCTACAATGGAGGGAACCGTCAAGTCTGATTTCTGGTGACCTTTTACACCAACTGTTTTCTAAACTTATACATTATACAGGGGTGAATTGCTGTTGCTTTCCTCTTGAGTTCAGTGTTTTTCCTACAGGATAACTGAATTCTTAACCCTTTAGCATTTGAACTGGCCATATCAGGCTCAATATTCTACCTGTTTTATGTTCAAATGGCTAAATTCAGCCTTTTGCACTTACCCTGCAATGTCATTCTAAAAAATAAATCATATTGAAATCTCAAATCTGTGAGATAATGCATAAATAATTCAAATCAATGTGAATAAGTAGGTATTACATTTGACACTCTGAATGCTAAGAGGTTAATTAACATGACTGACTATCTCACAGTTTCTATTTAACAAACTTCACTCACAAAGCTTCAGTAGGATACCCTTGCCCAAAATGCTGTATGATGAGATTGAACCTTGGACACTTTGGTTGTGAAGCAAACTCCTAAATCACACAGGCAGGCTATTCCTCCTATAATTAATTACTGTCATCATCATCAACAGTTAACATCTGTTTTCCATATTGGCATAGGTTGGATGGCTTAACTGGCAAGGCCAGGAGCTGCACCAGGTTCCATAGTCTGTTTTGGCTTGGTTTCTACAGCCAGATGCCCTTCCTAATGCCAGCCACTTTACAGAGTACAGTGGGTGCTTTTTTAAGTGGCACCAGCACCCACACCATTGTTTTTATATGATAAATAGTAGAGATGAGATGTTACTTGGTTTAGTTTAACTTCTATGTGATGTTCAGTCAATGTAATCCATGAAACATTTTCTACTCCTCGCAGATAATGTTACCTTACAAATTGATGGTGTACTTTACCTCAGAGTGATTGATGCATACAAAGTAAGGCACTTCTTGTTCTCTTTTAACATTTTACTGTATTTTGTCAATGCTGTTGTTTGCCTTTTTAACCCTTCTCTTGTTCCCATATTTCTGTTGATATACATTGTGTTTTAATTAATTTTAGAAATTATGATGAATTTAGTAAAATAACTTTATTAAACTAGTGTTTGGAACATAAATTTACATGAAATTTTGATGGAAAGTTCTAAAATATGAAATTTGTATCAGAATGAGGGACTCTCTTGAGCAGATTGATATCAAAAGGGTTAGCCTTAATTTAGTGATTTTTGATGATTATTGCTTGGGCTGACAACTCACTTGCAGTAGAAATGATATTTTTACAATATGGAGGGAACATATGGAAGAGGCAGACCCAAGAAGATGTGGGATGAAGTAGTGATAAAGGATATTCAAACGTTGAGCCTCACAGGAGAAATGACAAGGGACTGAGACTTCTGGTGGTTTGCTGTACATGACACACCAATCTAAATAAAATCATGTATGTCCATACCTGCAAGCATGTCCTCTACACCCCTCTCTCAGCAGAGAGTTCCTAGTCTTGCAGACTCATGGATGCTGGTACCATGTAAATGTACCCATACTCATGCCTGTGCCAGTGTCACATCAAAGCACCCAGTACACTCTGTAAAGTAGTTGGATCCCCTTGGTAAAAATGCTTTCGTTCTGTTTGTCAAAAAAAGGCATCAACAGCAGATATAGCATCAACATCAAAGTGGTGCTAGTTCCCAGCCAAGTGTTTTTTCATGTTGGGGAACAGATGATTGTCAGATGGGGCCAAATCAAGAGAACAGGGAGGGTGATCAACCAGTTCAAAGTCGCAGTCATGCACAGAAGCCATTGAAAGCAAGGACTTGTGTGCTGGAGAATTGTCCTAGTGAAACAGGACTCCCTTTGTCAGTTTTCTTGGGCGTTTGGTCTTGATGGCCTTTCGTAACTGCCTCAGTAAGTTGGCATAATACTCTCCATTGATGGGTTGAAAATAGTCAATAAACACAATACCTTTTGCATCCCAAGAAACTGAGGCCATCACCTTCCCTGCAGGTGAAATAACTTTGGCCTTATTTGGAGCAGGTGAGGAGGGGTATTTCCACTGCATGGATTGTCTCTAGCTCTAAGTTGTGAACTGAACACTCATCTTGGGTTAGGAAACATTCAAAGAAACTGGCTGGGTCTGCTTCAATCTCAGATTTTCCCATGATGTGGTCAGGTGTCAGAAGACATGGCACCCATCAAGCAGAAGCCTTCATCATGCTAAATTCATTGTGCAAAATATTCTCAACTCTTATGAAATTTGTTAATAGTATTGGCTATTTAATTTATAGTCAAACACAATCAAATTTTCCCTTGGTAGCGGCACCTGCAAGACACTCAAACCTTGGGTCATCTTTAAGGCTCTCCTTCATTCCTCTCCTAAATTCAGCTTCCCACTTTTGCACTGTTGATAAATCTGAAGCATCATCCTCTGATTTAGCAAGCATGTCAGCATGAATGTCCTTGGGGACAAAATTGCTTTTCTGCAGGTACTTGATAAAGGCCATGATACCAAATTTTGTCCATTTCCAAAAGAAGTTGCTATTAGTTACTTTTGAAGTCTTCTTTGAACAGTCAGATGTCAGTTTACCTGGAGAGAAACAATATGGTTATTAAGAGTTGCATGGAAGATTTCATAGCTCTAGCATCACTCCTTCATAGTCAGCCTTTGAATCTTTCAGCCCACTCTTGTATATATGGCTTAATCAAAGCCATATTAAGGGCCAAATAGTGGTGTTAGCCCTCTAGCATTTAAAGCAGCCAGACCTGACCTCTTATAACTACTTTACAATATCATCTTAGAAATGAACAGTCACATCATCAAAATCTTGAAACTATGAGATAATGCAGGATTGAGTCAAAACAATGTGAATAATTAAGTATTACATATAACATAGTAATCTGAATGCTGAAGGGTTAAATCAAGAGAATAAGTAGTCTGCTACCCAAGGACAGGAGTGGTCCTCTCCTGTGGACTTCCATACAAAAGACACTTTCCTAAGAACTATGCAGTGAGTCAAACCAGAAATCTTACAGCTGCAAAACAAACTTGTTTATTACACACCTTTGTGTTGTCAGTACAATGAAATCCGACTACATTCCAAGCTGTGCACACCTGGTTTAGAATCCTGATAATTCACAGATTTCTTTCTTTTTCAGGCCAGCTATGGTGTTGAAGATGCTGAGTATGCTATCACACAGCTTGCTCAAACAACAATGAGATCTGAAATAGGCAAAATCAATCTTGATACTGTATTTAGAGAACGAGAACTGTTAAATTATGCAATCGTAGGTAAGTTTCAGCAAAAACGTACCCTACTTTCTTTCAATATGACTTTCTACATGTTACTCAATGTGTTGTTGGCACTCCGTCGCTTATGACGTCGAGGGTTCCAGTTGATCCGATCAACGGAACAGCCTGCTCGTGAAATTAACGTGCAAGTGGCTGAGTACTCCGTAGACACGTGTACCCTTAACGTAGTTCTTGGGGATATTCAGCGTGACACAGTGTGACAAGGCTGACCTTTTGAATTAGAGGCACAACAGAGACAGGAAGAAAGAGTGAGAGAAAGCTGTGTTGAAAGAGTACAGCAGGGTTCGCCACCATCCCCTGCCGGAGCTTCATGGAGCTTTAGGTGTTTTCACTCAATAAACACTCACAATGCCCGGTCTGGGAAGCATGTTGCTCAATATGTTATCATTATTCTGTCAAAGTGAGAGGTAGATGAGTAGAGGCAGCTTACTGGCTGTCTCTACTCACCTACCTCTCACTTCTAGAAACTTACTAAGCATGTTACCAAATTTATCCTACTCACAACTACAGTCTTATCACAGTCCATTCCCTCCTATGAGTTTCCCATAGACTTCTGTCTTCAATTGAACTTTCAACATGTCACCCTCACCTGTGTGGGAGAGACTGCAAATGCCACAAGTATTGCTATTTTCATTTGACTTAATTTTTTTTAAGAAATAATAATTTTCAAATTTTCACTTGGTAAGTTATACTTCAAGTTTCAACTTTGAGAAGTGACCATCTCTCTTTAGAGCACATCTATCCCACAACAATATGCTTGTGAACATTATTAGAATAATAGACTGGATCTAACTGTCATATCCTTGATAAGAAAACCTATTACAAGTTACTGGCAATCCTTCACTCATCACTAAATTGTGCCCATTCTTCTCTTCCATCTTCCCCACTACAAAAAGGAAGTTATACTCTTCTGCATTTATTCACATTTTTCTAAAGCATCAATTAAAAAGCAGTAAATTATTGTTAAAACCAATGTAAATTATACATCACATTTGACTCTTCAACCGTGTGTGTGTGTATTAGATAAAGGTATTTAAATGTAAGGAATTCTACCTTCAAATTGTGAGCTAAAAAGTAGTGAAACAATGGTGTTATCCATTAAATGTTGTGAGCAACTTTTGATTAGATTTTTTTTTTTTCAGAAGCTATCAATAAAGCAGCCGAGGCATGGGGTATTGACTGCTTGAGATACGAAATCAGTAAGTGATTTATTTTATTTATGGTGTGATTTATTCTATATACAATGATGCTGTGGGAGAATTAAGCATTTATTTGAATTGTGTTGTCCTTATTTACCAAAATTCCTATACCTGCTTTGCTTTTATCTTCTTTACCTTTCCAGAAAAAATGTAAATGGATGCCTACTAAACCATTTCAAATTCACTGATGATATTGTACTCATTTCCAGGAACGTTAAAGAATCAACAAAAATGCTCAGAGAACTAAAAGAAGGAAGCAAAAAGATGTGGATTCAATATTAGTAAGATAAAAATAATCTCCATCCGTCTAATCACAGCTGGAAATATAGTAAAAGATGATGAAATAATTGAACATATGAACCAATACACCTACCTTGGATGAATAATACGCTTAAAGGATAAAAATCAGACCAGAGAAATTTGAATATGAATACAATTAGAATGAACAGCCTTTGCTCAATTGAATCACATCATGAGCAGTAACTAAAAAGAAAGGTCTTTATCCAGTATGTGCTGCCTACCATTACATATGCATCAAAAACATGGACTACCAAGAAGAACATTGAAAATAAATTAAGATCAACACAAAGAGCCATAGAAAGGAGAATGCTGAAAATGAACAAAATGGATAAGTGGAGAAACAACAGGATAAGTGTAGCAGCAGGTTTAACATATTATCTGGAAAATAGAAATCCTGAAGTGGTCTTTTGCAGCTCATGTTTACAAGAAAGGCTAATAGACAGAATAGCAAATACGAAATTGACAGAGTGGACATCACATCAAGGAAAAAGGAAGGAAAGGCAATGCAGAAGTTATAATGAAGATTGTTAAATTCTTCAGCACCCAAACATGGATGAGGAAAACATCAGACTGTGGTTGGTGGAGAGATCCTACTGAGGCCTTCGCCCAGCAGTGGACTGAACATGTGCAAGGATGACACATGTATGTATGCACATATGTACACTATGCAGTACCTCAAGCTTTTAATAATAAAATAGTTTTTTCACCTTTTCTTGTCCTGTTTTTAACTCCTTTTAACTTCTCTTAATTTATTCAGTTACAGTATTTTGTCCTCCTCCTTTACCTTCCTCACCTTTTCTACTAACAGCGTCACCCTGTTGTTTTATAAAATATCATCATCATCATCATCCTTGTTTAACGTCCGCTTTCCATGCTATCATGGATTGGATGATTTGACTGAGGACTGGTGAACCAGATGGCTACACCGGGATTCAATCTGATTTGGCGGAGTTTCTACAGCTGGATGCCCTTCCTAACGCCAACCACTCCGAGAGTGTAGTGGGTGCTTTTACGTGTCACCGGCACGAAGGCCAGTCAGGTGGTACTTGCAACAGCCAACCTCAAAATGGTGTATTTTACATGCCACCTGCACAGGAGCCAGTCCATCGGCACTGGCAACGATCTCGCTCGAATGTCTTTACAAGTGCCAGGAAGGCGACGCTGGGCACAGGTGCCATCACAATTTCGATATATATATATTATTTTGTTTAAAAGAGTTCCAACACTGTCTGTTTTTTATGTTTTATTTATATTCCTGCAGAACCAATGTGGGGTATAGAATATGGAATATACAATATATAATATAAAATAAAATAAAATAAAAATGGATGGCACCATGAAATAAAGTATTGAATGTAGATGAAATATTGAGTGTTCAATATAAAGGATCAAATATATAAATATAAATATCTACTTTTCATTCTAGTATGATTGGACTGTACTGTATACACACATATTTATGTGTGAGTATATATATCTTTCATTAATGTAGACATTGACAAGAAAACCAAAGAGTGAAGTCTATTTCAGTGATATTTATTCTAAATTCCTGTGTCAAATTTTCCATCAGAAATACAATGAACTAGTGGTCAGCCCATTAGAAATCTATAACCAGTTCCCCTATTGTTGACTAATTACAATATGAAACAAGTTTCATTTGATTTGCCTCTGTTATTCATTTTCTGGTGTTTCTGGAAATGTTACAAAGAACCAATGACTTATTTTGATTGCCTAGTGATGTAAGTGAGAGAACTATTTATGAAAACCATTGTACATATTTTATTTTATATGTTATCAGGGGACATGAAACTACCAGCACGTATTCAAGAAGCTATGCAAATGCAAGTGGAAGCCGAACGGAAAAAACGAGCAGCCATTTTGGAATCAGAAGGTTTGGTTCTTATCTCTTACTTGTTTCACTCATTAGACTGCGACCATGCTGGGGCACTGCCTTGAAGAGGTTTTAGTCAAACAAATCAACCCCAGTAATTTTCTCTTAAAGCCTGGTACTTATTCTATCAGTTTCTTTTGCCAAACTGCTTAGTTAAAGGGACGTAAACACACCAGTACCAATTGTCAAGTAGTGGTGGTGGACACACACACATACATATGATAGGCTTCTTTCAGTTTCCGTCTACCAAATCCACTCACATGGCTTTGGTCAGCCCAAAGCTATAGTAGAAGACACATGCCCAAGGTGTCACACAGTGGGACTGAACCCAGAACAATGTGGTTGGGAAGCAAACTTTTTACCACACAGCCACACCTGCAACTTATACAATCTTATGCAATCATTTCATTAATTCTGTAACATATTTTACCAGAATTCTTCTCATTCAGCTGTTTATTAGAAGTATTAGAAAATTTCATCATATATACATGTCATAACTTTCACGTTTTGATGTGCCGTTCCCAATATGACTCAATATTTCTATTCAGGCATATTTGAAGAAAGGTATAAGTTTCAGCCTTCTTCCACACTAGTATTATTTGGATATTCAACAGTTGGATGCTCTTCTTAATACTCTCATTTATTTGTTTTCAAGAGATCAACTTTCTTTTATTTCATATCAAGCTGCCAAATATTTTGTTGTTGCAAGACACAAAATCTTTCACTGCTGCTTAACTGTGGCTTTGTGAAGTCAAACATATGCAAGCATGCACACACACACACGTATCATCATCATTATCATTTAACGTCTGTTTTCCATGCTGGCATGGGTTGGACAGTTTGACTGAAAGCTAGGGAGCTGCACCAGGTTTCAATCTGATTTAGCATGGTTTCTACAGCTTGATGCCCTTCCTAATATGAACCACTCTAAGAGTGTAGTGGGTGCTTTTTTTAGTAAATTGAAAACTGGTTGTCTATGGATTAGACTTAATATTTTGTCCAGTTTAAAACCACCACCTTTTCATTGAGTAGCTTCAGTAGATTTCTTTATTACATGCATCCAGGCCAAATCTGACATAAAGAGACACCGTAAAAGATCATGGTGCTGCCTTTCTTTTTCTAAGACATGAAATGGGAAAATTAGGTTGAAATGGATGTGTAAATAATAATGTAGTGGTTTAGCAGTTCATATCAGTTGTATAAGGGCAAGACATTTCCTTCACCTGGCTGTAGGGAACAAGCATTAGACATTGTAATATAAGCCAACATCCTATCTAGAAAGAGATGGCAATATTAGGATTTCTCATCATTCTGTTCAACACTACAAAATCTGGAATTAAGCATTGTCCATGAAACGCTTTCCAATTTAAAAGTCATGTGAAAGATTTATATTTTCAATATTTGCAGGTTTTTTTTGTTTTTTTTTTTTCTTCCTTTTCTGTGATTGACTTTCTTGCTAGTGTTTTCAGGTATTTCCAGTTCCCTGACTCCAGTGTTACTGCCCAGTACCTATTTTTGGTCTTTCTTATCCTCTTGCATTTGTGTTCGTCTAACCATAAACATCCATTTTTTTTTCAAGGAATCCGTGAAGCTGATATTAATGTAGCTGAAGGTAACAAACAATCTATCATTTTGGCATCAGAAGCTAACAAACTAGAACGGATAAATCAAGCTGCTGGTAAGAATTTGTTTTGGTCCCATTATTGTTGTTTAAATTATTAACCCTGTAGCATTCACATTATTCTGTCAAAAGTAATGCTTTTTTATTCACATGTTTTGAATTAATCTTACTTTATCACGTAGCTTTGAAGTTTTGATGAGGTTAACTATTAACTTGTAGAATGATTTTGTAGGGTTGGTGTGAGAGTCCAGATATATGGCCAGGCTGAACATAAAACAGGTAGAATATTTGGGCCAGATATGGCTTGTTTGAATACTGAATGGTTAAAGGCTCAAAAATGGGGACTTGTAGTTGATTTGTAACTGTAGGTTAACTTTAATTGAACTGACCTTTGGCAAACAGGTAATCAGCTAAATAACTAGGTGTTATCCATAGAGCTACTGATCTTGAGACAACTTCTCTGATGCTGCAAGGTAGTAAGGTATGAGAGGAGATATTTGGCTATTAATTCATACAGTTCAGCCAGCTATATAGAAGCTCCTTTGACATAATCTGGTGGGGCGAGAGTTAGACTCAGCCAGAGTACTACAGTGGTTCATCTTCTGCACATTGAAACTACTTGGCAGCGTAGTATTTTGAGGACTTCTCTGAGGTCACTCAACTTATTAGAAATTATAGCTAAATCTCTTGAATTTTCACACTGTCAAGCTTAAATTAGATGAATAACTTCAATATTTGGTTTGGTATTTCACTGAGTGTCAATAAAATATTGATGTTTGTGTAAGCAACTTGTATTTCCCTTCTCTTCCTTTTCCTTTGGGCCATCATCATCATCATCATCATCATCGTTTAACGTCCGCTTTCCATGCTAGCATGGGTTGGACGATTTGACTGAGGACTGGTGAAACCGGATGGCAACACCAGGCTCCAGTCTGATTTGGCAGAGTTTCTACAGCTGGATGCCCTTCCTAACGCCAACCACTCAGAGAGTGTAGTGGGTGCTTTTACGTGTCACCCGCACGAAAACGGCCACGCTCGAAATGGTGTCTTTTATGTGCCACCCGCACAAGCCAGTCCAGGGGCACTGGCAACGATCTCGCTCGAAAATCCTACGGGAGCCAGTCAGGCGGTACTGGCAACGGCCACGCTCAAAATGGTGCATCTCATGTGCCACCCGCACAAGAACCAGTCCAGGGGCACTGGCAACGATCTTACTTGGCTTGCCGGGTCTTCTCACGCACAGCACATTTCCAAAGGTCTCGGTCAGTAGTCAATCAAGTAATAAAATTACAGTAGGGAATTTAGACCTTGTTGTGTTTCTCGTTAATTTTGACTGTGCTTTAATCTAATACCATTACCTATTGCTAAATACTAACAGGCTGGACCAGCAACTTATGTTGTACTGTTGACTCTAAAGAGGTTGGTTTCTCAGACTAAGGTATCCGAAACAGTAAATTATTAGCTTACACTGCATGGAAAATAGGAAGTAGAAAATATCTTGAAAAATAAAAGATTTGAGGTGGAGCACAAAACAGCAGAGCGCATGTACAGCAACAAGCACTGGATAATTTATATTCTAGTGTTAAGAAAGAGGTCATTGCAATGGATAATAAATGCCTTTTGGGATGATTAATTAGTCATGATTGTTTGAAAATATAAACACAAGACTACTTGATATATTAAACCAGAAATCAAATTTTTTTTTTTCATTTTCTTCTTTATCCCCTCTCAAAGTTTTCCATTATTCATTTAGGTGAAGCTGAAGCAATTGTGAAACGAGCCAAAGCAAAGTCTGAATCTATTCTTTTAATATCAAATGCCATTTCAGAGAATGTAAGTACTTTTTTTTTGTTTTAATTAGATTGTTTGTTATTCATTGGTGATGTAAATTGTATTTCATATCCAAACTGTTATTTAGCAACCCTGTACTGTGACTAGGCACATGTTTTAATGCCATCAAATCAGTTATGAAATGGCTTGTGTAACATACTTTCACTTCAGCATGTTTGAATACTGGTTCAGTCGGCAAGCATCTTAATCATTTAATCAATTATTATCCTCATCAATGCTTTTACATTCACTTTTCCATGCCCACAAGGGTTGGACAGAATTACGTTGAGGCAGATTTTCTCCAGTGGGATACCCTTCTATCACCAACCCTCACCTGCTACCAAGTAAGATAATATTTCCCCATAACCAGACATGTTTTCTCAGAGAATAAGGAACAAAGGACATTGTTCAATATGTTGAAGTAGAGTGGACATGTATGTTTATTACAGCAAACATTGATTGTCTTCTGAGTTTCACTCCAGGTGGACTGTTTAAGAGACTGTAGACCGTCAACCTTTTATATGGTGGACTCTCTTGTAAATGACAGATGAGGGTTCCGCAATTGAGAACTCAAGATTCTATTGAGCAACCAGTCTGCACAACAACTGGCATTGCTGCTTTGTTTATTGTGATCAAATGTTTGTGTTGTAGATTAGCTTATAAAGGGTAAAGACCCTTTTCAGTCATGAATGACCATGGGATTGTACCTAGAAAAGTTACCCTCCAAGGCACAAGTCCCGTGAATGTTGTTTATGGAAGACCTGCAGTCACCTTTGCATACCAGCCTCTCCTCTCCACATCACTGATGTTATCCAAGGGAAATGCATAGGCTGATAGAACTTGGGACCAGTGACATCGCAACTCATTTCTACAGCTGAGTGAACTGGAGCAATGTGAAATGAGTGTCTTGCTCAAGAACACAACACACCGCCCGGTCCAAAAATCAAACTCACTACCTTGTGATTGTGATCCTGACATTCTAACCTCTGAGCCATGCACCATCACAGATAAGCTTATTCCTTCCATTAAATCAACATTTCCTGTACAGGTACACAGTGTGCCATATGTCAGTTGTTGAATTGATTAAAAACAATTTGAAAATATTAGACTTAGCCTTCCTTACTGGTCCACACTCTGAACAGTACAGTGCCATTTCCAACAGACCGTTCCAGGTATAGAACAGGGTTTTGATGGCAATTTTCCTTCTCTCTCATAAGGACTGGTGGCTTGGGAGCTCCCATGATGGGCCATGAAGACCTGACCTTTGCTCGGGTCCTCAGGAGGAATCCCTACCAACCTTTTATATATATATGTGTGTGTGTGTGTGTGTGTGTGTGTTTGTATTTGTATTTATTACGTGTATACATACATGCATCATTTTACATCTGTCTTCCATGCAGGCAGGGGTTGGATAGTTTAACAGGACTCAACAAGTTAGATTGCACCTTGCTTCAATGTCTTGTGTTGGCAAGGTTTCTATGACTGGATACCCTTCCTAACATCATCCACATTATGGAGTGTGCTGTCTGCATTTTTCCATGGTACCAGCGCTATATATTTGAGGAGAGAGAATAATACATGTGTGCGCACACACACACACACGTCTTTGTTGATGCATATCAACATGCCAACAGCAAACCTGTACTTTTGAATAAAAATACCTTGTATGATATTTGTCCCTCACTGAATTGTATATGCACTCCCTTGTTATCCTCATTGCCAGAAATGCAATGAACCATATGATTATTCCATTGGAAAGCTGATATCAACAAATGTGATAAGTAATGAGTGGTTTCTAAGAATTAGATGATTTGCTGTTTCAATCAATTTTTATTTCTGTTGAAGGTAACCTATAGCAACTAATGATATTTTATGAAACCTGATTATGATGTGTAGTGTAGCAGTATGGCCTGGTTTCATCGAGTTTATTGCAATACATTCATACCTGTTTTAAGTAAATTGTTTCTTACTTTAATTTTTTTGTCTTTTCTTTAAAGCATGGTTCTGATGCAGTATCTATGAAAATAGCTGAAGAATATGTCGAAGCTTTCTCTCAACTTGCAAAGACTAGCAATACTGTTGTGGTCCCAGCAAATACTAATGATGTCTCTGGCATGGTGACACAGGTATAACTTTATAATACTACTCTTTGCTTTCTTGTAGCTTGGCTAAAATTAGCTAAGTTGGTAAGGAATGAGGAGAAGGATTAAAGTGAGGAAATTGGATTTTTTCCACTGTAAACAGCTATACCTCTTTCTTGACATTTGACGATCAAATAAAATTTGTATCATGCAACTTTACAAGAGAGGTGACTGCAAACAATTGATTATTGTGAAGGCTGGTTTTCCTCTTGAATACGTGATGCTTGATTGATGGTTTAAAGTAGGTGCTTTAATCCTTCAGCTACTGATTATTTCTGTAGCCTAGTTTAGTATCAAATTTAAATCTTACCAACTTTTCTTCCAAATAAAACATATTACGAGATTCATTAATTACCTTAAAATTAATCTATGGCTATATCACACTGCAAATACCTGGTCTTATCTGATCACTGGTGTTAGGCACTAAGCCTAGTTAGTACCAGGGTGAATGACTACTTGCGAAACCTAGCTGTTGTAAATATGCTCTTGAAATCCAGGCAAGCTCAACATGATGGTGAAAATTACTTTTATTTGTAATTCACTTTGTATTAATCCTTTCGTTACCGTATTTCTGTTGATATAGTGCGTTTTGTTTCAATTAATTTTGAAAATAATGAATTTAGTAAAATAACTTTTTCATTATTAAGTTTGTCTTAGGAACATACCTCAACATGAAATTTTGAAGGAGAGGTTTAATTTAGATAACAAAGTTTATATCATAGAACCAAGGGCTGTCTCGGGTGGATTGGTATTATAACAGTGAATTACTACTTTTATAATGGGCTGAGATTATCTTATTTATATGGGGATTATTCTCCCGAGTAGACTTTTCTAAGTCCATGTCAGTTTGTCACCAATTTATAATGGTGTGTTGGATTATCTGGTTTAAAATATTTTTGACTTGGAAAAGATAATATGAATGTTTATTTAGTAGAAATCTATAGTGATAAACCTGTCACTTATAACTTAATTATAAGTATTATGGCTATACATAAATCTTAACTCAGGCTGCGTAAATGCCATGATGAATTATATACACCAAGACGCTGAAACGTACATGCATGTTGAAGAAAATAAGCTCGCTCTTTTTCACCACTATAATAACACTTACATAGTTGCAGAAATAAATTTCATTAACAAGTTGAAGACAATGAAGAAAGAGAAATTATTTACTAAATTAGTTTATTTACTTTCATTTAATATTTACTGTACATTTATAAGTCAAAAGGAAACTGTCGTAGAGAATTATGACATAAAATTTATATTAACTAATTCTTCCATACGAAGCTACTAGAATTTTACACAACAATTCAAAATAAACTTGTTGAATTAAGTAATAGACATGGCATAACAATAGCCAGTATCTCAAAACAATGAGTGTTGTGGAAATGAGTGACAACCAACGAACACTGAGTGTGAGAGTCGATTGATAACCAATGATCACTGAGAGTGAGTATCATGGAGTCGAGTGACAGTCAATGATCACTGATTAATCTCCCAAAAATCAGGGTTTTTATAACTGCTCATACCTGAATTCTAAGAACCATATTTCGTGGAAAATTTCTCTTTGACAAAAGTTTAGAATTCAAATATGGGCAGTAATTTTAACAAATGGGAAACTAACAATTATACCAATTCGAACAACATGACCATTACGTCATATTACCGCCAATAAAGATTTATTATGACTTGCTACAGTATAAAAAAAGGGTTCATATTAAAGAAATTAAGCTAAATAGTAATTAATCCAATATATTATTTAGGGCCATTCGTGACATAGACGAAGATAGTTGTAAAAAAAATTATGCAAAATAGAAATATAAACATTGATGTTCATGTTTGTTTCTCTTATAGGCTCTCAGTATATACAAAGGCTTGGGGATTAATTCAAAAGCACCAGAACCTTCTAAAGAATCAAGTGAAATTCCTACACGGTTTAACAAAACTGGCTCTTTCAGTCCTCCTTGAAGTTGATGTGAGTCTAGATTACGGCTCCCAGAGGATATACATCTTTTAGTGTCTTTAGTGTCATTCCTGGACAAAATAAAATCATTACATCGAGAGGACTTTTTCCACATTGTTAATGTTTGCCTGACACAAACATCTATTACTTTCAGAGGATTATGGATTCCAAACACAATTTGCTTTACAAGATTTATAACTTGAATTTTTCATTTGTTT
This sequence comes from Octopus bimaculoides, assembly GCF_001194135.2. Taxonomy (NCBI): domain Eukaryota; kingdom Metazoa; phylum Mollusca; class Cephalopoda; order Octopoda; family Octopodidae; genus Octopus; species Octopus bimaculoides. Next base: position 32,720,026 of record NC_068995.1, read on the forward strand.
GTACATTTGTCTATGACGAAACACTTCTTTCTGTAGTATGGTGAATTGTTAAAAAGTTACTTGAATATTCATTGGTAAAAAGAAAATTTAAAAAAA
>NC_068995.1:32721350-32727133 GCF_001194135.2 Octopus bimaculoides
TCTTGCTCTCCTCCTATCAAACCACTATAATTGTTAGTTTTTGTTCAGATTTTCTAAAATGTTAGTATTCCATAAGAAATATGTGGTAAAGAATGTTATCTTTTAAGAGCCCCTCTCAAACTGAAGGCAGCAACAATAATGTTAAGCAATATTTCACCAGAATGCTAACATTTTATTTACATAGAACTTTCTTCAACTCTTAATAGCCTGTACTAAATAGTGTGGAACATCTTTCTTTTTTTTTTTTTATATATTTCTCAAATAAAATTTGGAAACTAAAATTGTCTTAAGTAGTTTGCTATTACTTTTTATACCTTTATGTATCTAAAGTTGTCCTAAGTCTCTCACTATAAAGGTATATTAACAATCTATATTTCTTGATTTATCCATCTAAATTTCCTTTATAATGTTTACAACAGAAAAGGATTGGGATATATATATCTTGAGATACAAGCTAGAGTGTAAATTGATGGATATTTACATACCTGCTTTAATGATGATGAAACTAATTATGTCACATAATTGAGTGAAATAGTTAAACATGAAATATATTTTCTGCTTCATTGTTTCTGTGTGACGTCCATCATTATGCAGTAAGCCATTATTGACCTTAGAAAGTAGGTAGAAGTATTAGTCTGGTATTTAGAATGGATTAGACTGATTTATTTCAGATATAGATGAATCAACAAGAATTTTAAGATTGGTTGAAGTTATTCAACAACAGCATGATATTCCAGTCATCAGAATTCCATCTGTTTTCATATATCCAAGACTGTCCAAATGGATCTTTTTTAAATTTTTTTTAAGAGATGGGAGATATGTCTTATCCTTCAGGTATATAGTGATTCCCTCAATTTATGATCTAAAGATGTTTGTGGAGAGAGGCAATAAGGTTGCTGGTGAGATCAGATTTTTCAATATACTTACATCATTTGTTCCACCAAATTAATGTCTGGATTGAATGTTGATCAGCATTACCTACAATTTGTCCTAGATGTGGGTCACGTATTGTATATTTAACACTTTTATCTTGTCTGAAGAAGAAAAATGAAATATTGATATTACAGGATGTTTAAATAAGCAGAACCCATAGATATTCGTTATATAACATACAGGGGCAGGGGTGCTGAAAAGTTCCTGGCTTTGGGTAAAAGCGGATCGGTTATGATTTTATTCAACATATTCCCATCTCAGATTCATATACTTATTGCAGTTTTTCTAAGCTCTGTAAAAGAACTCAGAAAGTTGGGCCACCAACCAAGCCTCCTGTAATACCCTTAAAGCCAGGAACTTTTCAGCACCCCTTCATAAACGCTTCCAAGGTGTATGTGTCCATTTAGTATATTGTTAATTAGTCAGTGAATGTTCTAATTGCAACCAGTATCATGAGATTTAGGTACTGAAGCCTGTAATCTGTATTGTGAAGACTAGCAGGCATTTGGTAAGTGGAGCAAGACTTTTGGACCCATGATTGCATAGTTTTGGGCTCGATTCCTAGCATAGGTAGTACGTTGTGTTCTTCAGCAAGGTATTTCATTTAATATTGCTCCAGTTCACTCAACTGAAAATGTGTTGCTTCCTGTAGAATGGCCAAAAATTTTAGTATTGCAACATGTCAACAACATCCAAGACGATGGATGTATCATCTAAGACAAAACAAAAAACATGCCTCATAGTAAAGAGACTTGCTGGTAGAGAAAGCCAAAGCAGTGTATGTACATTGGATTCTTGGGTACAACCCACTGCACCAACATACTAGATATGCTGTGTCAGATGATATGTGCATGGAATTTGGTCTGAAAGCCTGTTGTGTGTGTATAAATATATAGGCACAGGCATGGCTGTGTGATAAGATTGCTTTCCACTATAGCCTTGGGCTGACCAAAGCCTTGTTAGTGCATTTGGTAGATGGAAACTAAAAGAAGCCCATCGTATATATATATGTGTGTGTGTGTGTTTGTATCTCTGTAACTTAGTGGTTTGGCAAAAAAGACTGATAGAATAAGTACTAGGCTTTAAAAAATGTCCTGGGGTCGATTTGTTCGACTAAAACTCAAGGCAGTGCTCCAGCATGGCCGCAGTCAAATGACAAACAAGTAAAAGTGTATATATATATATATATATATATATATCATCATCGTCATTTAACGTCCGTTTTCCATGCTAGCATGGGTTGGACGATTTGACTGAGGACTGGTGAAACCGGATGGCAACACCAGGCTCCAATTTGATTTGGCAGAGTTTCTACAGCTGGATGCCCATCCTAAGGCAAACCACTCAGAGAGTGTAGTGGGTGCTTTTACGTGTCACCCGCACGAAGGCCAGTCAGGCGGTACTGGCAACGGCCACGCTCAAGATGGTGTATTTTATGTGCCACCTGCACAGGAGCACTGGCAACGATCTCACTCAAAAATCTTACGAAGGCCAGTCAGGCGGTACTGGCAACGGCCACGCTCAAAATGGTGTGTTTTATGTGCCACCCACACAAGAGCCAGTCCAGGGGCACTGGCAACGATCTCGCTCAAAAATCCTACAAAGGCCAGTCAGGCAATACTGGCAACGGCCACGCTCAAAATGGTGTATTTTATGTGCCACCCGCACAAGAGCCAGTCCAAGGGCACTGGCAACGATCTCGCTCGAAAGTCCTTAGACATGCCGCGGGCATGTCACTTAGCTTTGGGCTAAGGCATGCAGCTGTGATCATCCTATCTGTCTTTCCATTTTTAAGATTTGAGGGAAATTTGGCTATTTCTATCAAGTAATTTCGTAGAGTCTCTCAATGGTTGATGTTATGCATAGCTTCTCAAGCAATAAACACAACTCATCTTGTCTTTGTGGTGTTGCACTGTTCATGGGCAACATACTTAATCTGAAACTTGTGTCATATTGTTGTTGTTGGCACTCCGTCGCTTACGACGGAACAGCCTGCTCGTGAAATTAACGTGCAAGTGGCTGAGCACTCCACAGACACGTGTACTCTTAAAGTAGTTCTCGGGGATATTCAGCATGACACAGTGTGACAAGGCTGACCCTTTGAATTACAGGCACAACAGAAACAGGAAGAAAGAGTGAGAGAAAGTTGTGGTGAAAGAGTACAGCAGGGTTTACCACCATCCCCTGCCGGAGCCTCGTAGAGCTTTAGGTGTTTTCGCTCAATAAGCACTCACAACACCCGGTCTGGGAATCGAAACCACGATCCTATGACCGCGAGTCCGCTGCTCTAACCACTGGGCCATTGTGCCTCCACGCTTGTGTCATAGTAAAGCAGTTATTAAGCAAGATATTAGGATAATAATTAGCATAATCAGTATGAAGTAGCTGAGGTAGATATTCATCTCTAGCTGATGCAGGAACTGGGCTTATTCCTTTGTTCATTTAAATCTTTTGACACCAATCCACACAAGACCACCTCTGCTTCTATAATATAAACTTTCCATATAAAGTGATCTAAATTGAAATTTCCCATTTAAATTCTGTTAATTTGTGTTCCAATTAGCAGCTTAGTAATGACCAAGATATTTTACCAAATTCTTTATTATTTGCAAAATTAATTGAAAGAAATGCAACGTAGTCCAACAGAAATATGGTAACAAAAGAGTTAATATCCATTTTTTTTTTCAAGTTAGCATAGGATGGGCAATGAGTAACTTGAGACAGGGTTTTACAATTGGATGTTGTCAACCCTTACTGTTTTTCAAATAAGGAATATTTTATTCAAAAAGTGTTTAAAAGTAAAGTGACCAGTCAATATCAACATCAATACCATTTTGTTCATGCAGTAACAAGCATGGAACAACATTAAAAAAAAAAACCCAACACTCTGTTAGTTATGATGATGAGGGCTCCAAGTGATCCAATCAACAGAACAGCCTACTCATGAAATTAACATGCAAGTGGCTGAGTACTCCACAGACATGCATACCCTTAATGTAGTTCTTGGGGAAATTTAGCATGACACAGAATGTGGCAAGGCTGGCCATTTGAAACACAGGTACTACTCATTTTTGCCAGCTGAGTGGACTGGAGCAACGTGAAATAAGGTGTCTTGTTCAAGGACACAACATGCCACCAAGCCACACACCCCCACTAAATATCAATTTTTATGTCCAACAATGGGTTTCTTGCAGTTTCTTCCTCTCAAATCCACCTACGAAGCATTTGTTGGTCAGGAGCTATATAGTAGAAGACACCTAAAGTCTCTATGTATTAACCCTTTTGTTAGTGTATTCATTTTGAGATGCTCTGTGTTTCTTTCAATTACTTTAAATATAACAAAGAAGTTAGTAAGATAACTTAGTTATCATTCAGCTAGTGTTAGGAACATAAATTGTGACTAAGGTTTGGTGGAAGATTTTGAAAACAAGACATTTGTACTCAGAGCTAGTTTCAGCTGGGTTGGTAATGAAAGGGTTAAGTATTATTTATTGAAGAAATGGTTTGTGTATGTGCTTGTCAAAAAGGTATTAGTAAATTAATAATAATAAAGAAATAAAAGTAAATCTTAGAATTACCGATTGACAATGACAACAACTGTAGCTTTGTCGGGACGGAGAAAACCAACTACATCTAAAGATTTTGGTATGTTTGTGATTTCAATTCTTACAGAGTCAGGTAAGATATATTTACTGTTTTAAAGAAAAAAACAAAAGATGAATTTAAAAAAAAAAAATTAAGTTCAAATCAATAGCAAATTTTAAGTTTGAGTCAAAAGCAAAATTGTGTAACACAATTTTTGTCCTTAGGTAGCAACTGTTATTTCCTATTTGCCTACCCCTAGAAAGTATGAAAAATAGTTAATATTTCCTTCAAACTTTGCTTTTGTTACATTTATACCAAACCCCAAAGAATCCCTCTCAACACATGGCTATGATGCTCCCTCACTACTGCTCATCATAAGAGATGCACATAATGTCAACCATTAAGGGACATGCTCAAGTGGTCAAGGTCAATAAACTGACAAGCAAATCTATGGTATTGAGCAGAATATTTGCTATAATGATATTTCTGCTTCAGCAACTCAGTGCTGAATCTGTCTGAAATGTAATGGAAAATAGGGCAGTTTCAAAACATTGATGTCCAGCTCACAAAAGCAAAATTTGAAAGGAATAGTAGGTAATCATTTCTAGATAGAAGCAAATAGGAAATAATACTTACTGACCAATGGAAAAAAACAATAAAAATTTTGTTACACAATGTAATTGCTAGTAACAAGTTTAAGGAAAAGGTTGGTCTGACCCAATACTGGGGTGGTACTTTATTTTATTAACCCCTAAAAGATATTAGAGAATAGGACAAAGACTGCCAATCCACTAATCTAATAAGTAACATTACTAATAAAGGAGAAAATATCATTATCACACTCTATTACTTTACTTCTAAGCTGAATATTTGCACCAAGAAAAAAAATGGTACTTATATTTATCCACCCTAAAATTTTAATGAAAGGTTAAAAAAGCAGAAAAATGTATAAAGTTGAAGAGAACAATTTTTGGATTCAGATTCCTTACAACCCCAAATGGATGAAAGACAAAGTTGATATTAGTGGAAGTTCAAATAAGAATGTAAAGGTATTTGATTAAATACAACAAGGCATTTTTCTAGTCACTCCATCAATCCGAACATCACGAATAATAAATGTATTTTCAGTTCACTTAGGTATCAGGCTGAGTAAAAAGTAAGCAACGTTTTGAAATATGAAATTCATTACAATATATTTCAACAATGCAGAAATTTTATTCATCAAAGTATAATCAACACATTTTTGCCAACGAATTACAAGTTTG
>NC_068995.1:32727779-32741517 GCF_001194135.2 Octopus bimaculoides
GTCATTGATGACAGATGAGTGTCCACTACGCTCACAATCTTCAAGGCTAAGGTCTCCACTGCAAAATTGTTTAAACCATTTTCGAGCTGACCACTCACTGGTCATTTCTTCACCAAACATTTTGTTGATATTGCAAGCAGTTTCAGCTGCTTTACATCCTTTTTTGAAGTTGAATAGCAAAATTGCTAGAATACCGCGCTTTGACAGTTCCATTTCAGATGACTGTAACAACGGTGAAAAAAATATCAATGTTAATTTATTGATGCATTTCGGCAAGTTTATGTCTGTTTTATCAGACAATTCAAAAGTAAAATGTTTTTAAAAAATTCAAGACGCTGCAAAAATCTGGTACAAATTCTTCATGGTTCAAAACGTTGCTTACTTTTCACTCAACCTAATACAATATCTTGGGAGAAGTTACAATTACAGGTACTTCTTTACTGACTTCAGAGCAATGAAAGTCAATCTTATAGAGTTTGAGCTGACAAATGAAGAGACTAAACTAGGTAAACATAAAACAATAGTGATCATCATAATCAAAAACTACAACAGCTTTAACCCTTTAGTAATCAGATTACTCTGTCAAATGTAATACTTATTTATCTTCGTTGTTTTGAATTACTCATGATGATCTTGTAGCTTCAAGATTTCAAATGATGTCATTGTTTACTTTTAGAATAACACTCTAGGGTAAGTGTGAGAGGCCAAATCTAGATGGTTTGAACTTATAACAAGGTAGAATATTTGTGCCAGATATGGCCAGTTTAAATACTAAAGGGTTAACAAGACTACATGAACACAAAGTCATCAGAAAAAAACCTGTAGTAGTTTACAGGGTATTCTCATTTTTTTGTTTGTTTTGTTTTTGTATTTAAAATATATGAATATCAAAACTATTGTATTTCAAAGTTTACCTGAAATGTGCCATTATATAGTACATGGGCTGTTTGTAGAATTCCCCAGCTGTTTTATTAACAATAATAGCACTGTCAACAAAATTCTTGGCCCAATTTGGACCACCTTCAAGATCAAGAGCCATATTCCAGTCTGTCCAACCCGTAACCCAGTGATTCAAATCCTGTTGTTAAAAAAAATGAAATGGTTAAACATCATACATCATATTACTTAATGTGAGTATATGCACTATTTACTACTGAAAAAAAGATAGTTCAACCTTTAATATAAAAGACTGAGACTTCTGGTGGCTTTCTGTGCTTGAGAAGACATACCAATCTAAGTAAAATAATGGCTGCCCATGCATACAAACATGTCCTCTCCATCCCTCTCTCAGCCAAGAGATCCTAAACTTGCGGGCTCATGGGTGCTGGTGCCATGTAAAAGTGCCCATGCCAGTGTCACACAACAGTGCCCATGCCTATGCTATGTAAAAGCACTTGTGCCCATGCTGGTGTTACATAAAAGTACCTGGGCCCATGCCAGTTCCACATAACCACTTCCCATACCGGTTCCAAGTACATAACTGCTTCCCATATTGCATTCAGGCACATCACAGTGCCCATGCCTATGCTATGTAAAAGCACTTGTGCCCATGCTGGTGTTACATAAAAGTACCTGGGCCCATGCCATGTAAAAGCACCCATGCCAGTTCCACATAACCACTTCCCATACCGGTTCCAAGTACATAACTGCTTCCCATACTGCATTCAGGCACATCACAGTGCCCATGCCTGTGCTATGTAAAAGCACTTGTGCCCATTCTGGTGCCACATAAAAGCACCTGGACCTGTGCCATGTAAAAGCACCCATACCACTTCCAAGTAAAAGCATGCCAGTGCCACATAAAAGTGCTCATGCTGGTGCCACATGAAAATGTCCAAGCCAATGCAATATAAAAGTGCCCAGTACACACCATAAAGAGGTTGGCATTAGGAAGGGCATCCATCCATAGAAACCACGACAAATGGAACTCAGGTAGCCCTTCAGTTGGCCAACTCCTTTCAAACTGTCCAACCCATGCCAGCATGAAGAACGAACACTAAAAGATAATGATGACTTCTTACACCCCTCACATAAGGCCTTATAATTTTAGAGAAAGGGGTCATGTGTATGACCTTTCTAAGGGTCTTAGCAGTGTAAGGTGAAGTGAAATTGCTTTGTCTAAATATTGGAAACTACATCTTTATCCCAGCTTGCCTGGACTTGCCTCTTGCTCTTCAACATTCATACTTTTCACTCACTGGTGATAGTATGTACTCAAACTTAGTATAAACTAAAGATGACAACAATATAGATGTAACTGCTCTGGCAATGGCTTCTGGGAAACACAACGTGAGAAACACCTGTCACTTCTAACTTAAGAATTCTGCTAACAGATGGTGCAGTATAATTTTCATATGAATTTCAAAAGCAAAGTCAAGATTCTTATGAACTGAATACAATATGAAAGAAAGAGAAAAGCTTAAGTTAAGTGTTGCTGGTTATGTTTAGGGATTTTCATAAACTTGTTCTCTATTAAAGATTATATTGATCTTTATCTTTGGCACAGGTGTGTGTGTGTGTTCATGAAAGTTTTTGTAGAAGGAAAATAAAACTATTCAACTTTGGTATATAATTCATTGATTTAATTGATGTCACAATTTGTGCTAACAATAACTTCTTTTATAGAATACATTCATCTATGAAAGAAAGGAAAAAACAAAGACATATGTATTTTTGCTTTGTTCATTTTTCCATGTTTTTCCATGCTAATATGAGTTAGACAAATATATCATTGAAGCATTGTTTTACAGCTGGATGCCCTTTCTGTCACTAACCCATACCTGTTTGTCAAGTAAGGGATTTCTAACTTCACATATTTTTGAAAATGTAAATCCAAAAGATGAATTTTTTTGAGAAGATAAATAACAACATCTTATAGCTCTGCAATTTTCAGCAAAACAAAAATGTAAACACATACACAGACACACACACATACATGCATGTACATACATACACATACATGTATGTATGTGTGTATGTGTGTGTATATAACTGACACTCTCAGTTACAACAATGAGGCTTCCAACTGATTTGATCAACAGAACAACCTGCTTCTGAAATTAACATGCAAGTGGCTGAGCACTCCACAGACACACATACCCTTAATGTTCTTCTCAGGAAAATTCAGTGTGACATAAAATGTGACAAGGCTGGCCCTCTAAAATACAGGTGCTACTCATTTTTGCCAGTTGAATGAACTGGAACAATGTGAAATAAAGTGTGTTGCTGAATGACACAATGTGCTGCCAGAAATTGAACTCACAACCTTACGACTGTGAGCCAAATACTCCTAACCACTAAGTCATGTGACTTCACTGAATATATATATATATATCGAAAATTAGGGAATGGAGTAGGTAAAATCCAGGCTACATTGGTTTCATAGCTCACAGAACCTCAGAAGTAGTAAATTATTCAAACAAGAGGTGTGTGTATATATATATATATATATATATATATATATATATATATTATTTACATTATTTATATTATATATAATATTTATATATTATTTTCATATATGTACATATATATATATATATATATTATTTACATTATTTATATTATATATAGTATTTATATATTATTTTCATATATGTACATATATATATATATATATACTAATGGTATTTATATATACCCCATTATTAGACTATTTTTCTTAGTCATTGCACGGTGATTGCTATAAGCTTTAGGCTTATATAAATACCATTATTGTTATTTACAGGATTGTAAAACCCAGCGCTGTATAACAAGACCATTCACACCGAAAGCATATATATATACATCTACACATACAATGGTCTTCTTACACTTTCCATCTACCAAATTACTGACAAAGCTTTCACTAGCCCAGAGCTACAGGAAGACACTTGCCTAAGGTGTTATGCAGTAGGAAGCAAACATCTTAACCACACAACTATGCTTACCAGGATACATATTCCTGATTTAAAATTTTATGAGAAACGAACCCTAAAAGTTAAGAGAATTTATTATACTTCAATTTTCACTTTAATCTGACTCAAACTCAGAATTCCAAGTTTGTCCCATTTCTCTTGCTCCCATTTCTAGTTTTCTGCATCACCTGACTTTTCCGCTGATATAGACACAGCTGCTATATGTATATTAACCCCTTGTCTCCCAAAACTCATCCTGTCAGTATAAACAAGTAGCTATCATGATACCCACTTCATAGGTGTCTAAATGTCTGTTCCTTTAACTTTCAAGCTATGACTCGAAGGCCTCTCCTTCCCATATATAAGACAATATTACACAAACCAAAACAGGGACTATATAAAGTTAAAGAGACTTAGTCTTGTGAAAGACATGTCTCTAGTGCAGCCGGTACAATAAATGCACCCTAAATACATACTGTAAAGTGGTTGGTGATATAAAGGGCATCCAGTTATAAAACCATCTCAAAAATAATCACATAAACAGCAACAACAGAATCAGTTAGTTCTTGTGTGTACCAAATTAAGAAAGATCACATTAAATTGTGAAACGGAAGAGAGAAACAGGTAGTAAAAAGACTGCAGCAGGTTGCAAGTAAGTTGTTCTCCTTCTAATAATTCATAAAATAACAGCTGACATCTAGAGAAGAAAAATCAATATTAGACCTTTACAACTCTGACAGTAAATAAAAGAAAAGAAAATAACCTGGATGATGTCTTTGCTATAACTTTCAGCTCGATTCCAACTTCCAAGAGCCACTTTGGGCTGAACCCATGGATAAGATGCAGCACAAGCTTCAGTTCCCAAGATGAAATGATTAGGAAACATTTCGTGTGTCTTGTCTAGAAATGACAGTGTCAAGTCAATATCTTCATACCAATGTACTGCAATGCCAGACACAAATGTTTTGGCTAAGGAGCTATTTAAAACCTTGAAGAAAAGAATACAAAAGACATTAATTTTTTTACTGAAGCCATTTGCCATAGATTTAGAAGAGAGGTAAAATGAGCTGACATTCATAACATTTCTCATTGCAAGAAATATAAAAATCCTTTTTTTTTTTTTTTTACTTGTTTGAGTCATTTGACTGCGGCCATGCTGGAGCACTGCCTTTAGTAGAGCAAATCGACCCCAGGACATATTCTTTGTAAGCCCAGTACTTATTCTATCAGTCTCTTTTTGCTGAACCGCTAAGTTACGGGGACGTAAACACACCAGCATCGGTTTTCAAGCGATGGTGGGGGGGGGGGCCAAACACAGACACATAAATATATACATATATATATACGACGGGCTTCTTCCAGTTTCCGTCTACCAAATCCAATCACAACACTGTGGTCGGCCAGAGGCTGTATTAGAAGACACTTGCCCAAGGTGCCACGCAGTGGGACTGAACCCGGAACCATGTGGTTGGTAAGCAAGCTACTTACCACACAGCCACTCCTATGCCTATGTCAACTGTTTACATTATTATCAAGGGTTTTAGTTCATCAAATGAACCCCAGTATTTATTTCAGTTTAATTAATCACTATTTGTCAGATCACAAAATTACTGGACATAAACATTCACAACATAAACAACATCGCCATTTTGTAGACTGCCGTAAATATTAAAATATATACACACTCTGGTGTAAACATAAACACATACAAACACTGACATAAACATAAACATACACATACACACACTCTGATGTAAACATAAACAGAAGTTTTCAGACTTTTTCAGTTCAGGAGAGACATTTATTAATTTCAAAGAATTACAAAACTCTAATCTCCTTCAAAGTAGGGGTCCTTTGGCTTCAATGCACCTGTTGTAGCACTCCAGTCATTTCGTGAAATCCCCATAGAAGTCCTTCAAAGTGAAAGTGTCCAGGATCCTCATCACAATTTCCTCCACCTTCAAAACAACTGCCCTGAGGTTCTCCTTCTGCTTGGGAAACAACCAAAAGCTACAGGAAGCAAGGTCTGGATTGTAGCGAGGGTGAGGGACAATTTTGATGCCCATCTCTGTCAAGTAGTTGGTTACCATGAGGCTCATCACTGAGCACCCTGAGAACAAACTTTGCACATGTTCAGATTTTCATGAATAATTCTGTGTGCAGTTGCCACACCAACTCCAAACTGTATGCTTACTGCCTTTATAGATACACGATGGTCTTCATCCAGAAAATTGAGAATTTTCTCAGCCAGCTCTGATGTTCTGATGCCTCTCTCCCTCCCACACATCTCATTATCACTCTCTCCCTCTCTATCAGCCTTGTGCTAGGGAAAAAGTTAATCCATTAGCAGTCTGGAGCATCTCTTATGTTCTATAGCATTTTTGCTCAGTTTAACACAAAGTTTTATTGCATAGCAAGCTTCCAAACATCCTGACTGCATTCAACAAATTAGTCAGCTGTGACAGTGTTTAGTTGGGTGTATTCAAACAGCTGTCTCCTTCATTCTGGAATAACAAAAGTCGGCAGGTCAGCTTATTAGATATATATACTGAAGATACACTAAAATTACAACAATCTAATACAGTTATAACTGTCTCTCCTAAAAAAGTCTCAAAACTTCTTGAATACACCTCAAACTTTGTAGTAAACATAATCTCACACACTCACACAAACTGGTGTAAACATAAACATATACACATCAGAATTCAGTACCATTTCCGTCTACTAAATTCTACTTGCAAATCATCCTAGTGCTACAGAAGATAATTGCACAAGATGCTGTGGAGTGGGATTGAACCCAAGACCATGTTGCAATGAAGTGAAGCTTTTAATTACATAGCCTTGCACCTGACAAGTTGATCATATGTCTTCCCAGATATATTTGTCACTTATATGAGATCCCCAATTGTTGTAAATGTCACATAGCTGACATATAACTGAAGAAAACTAGTAACTAACTTGTCCAAACATGAGAAACATAAGAAAAACATATATAAAAAAATACAGCAAGGAAATAAAATAACTCAAGAAGACTTTATCATAATGGTTTCAAATTTTGGCACAAGGTCAGCAAGTTCTGGGGGTGAGAGTAAGTAGATTACATTGATCCCAAAATGTTGAAAGTTGACTTTGGCAGAATTTCAGCTCAGAATGTAAAGACGGATCAAATATTACTAAGCATTTTGCTTGGTGTGCTAACAACTCTGCTAGTTTCCTGCCCAACAAGACAAGACTTTATCATATTATCATTACTAACACATCTCAAAAAGTATGTATACAATAGTTTTGCTATTGATTTGATCTTGTTAGCAAGTCATCATCAACTTCGATGTTAATTCAATATAACAAAGTATTTATAGTTTTTTGTTGAACTTTACTATGTGGTTCTTCAAGGTGGTTTTTATACTGGCCCCTATTGCGTGAGCAATCATTTCCTTCACCTGGCATTTTAAAGTACACACATACACAGTCTTGTAGACTGAATTTTGAGTATGTCCTCCAAGTTCTCAGTTACACTTTTTCAAATGTCATTGCTTATCTGTTTCTGTTTAACTTTACCAACTGAATCATTTTAAGCTTCAAGAAGATAAGAGATATGATTACTTGTTGTTGTGGTTGTTGAACCTTGTTCAAACAGACCTTTTAAGATCAAAGGCATTACAGCCATGACCAACTTGTCATTTGTTATATTTGGCAAGCCAAGTAAGATCGTTGCCAGTGCCCCTGGACTGGTTCTTGTGCGGGTGGCACATGAGATGCACCATTTTGAGCGTGGCCGTTGCCAGTACTGCCTGACTGGCTCCCGTAGGATTTTCGAGCGAGATCGTTGCCAGTGCCCCCGGACTGGCTTGTGCGGGTGGCACATAAAAGACACCATTTCGAGCGTGGCCGTTTTCGTGCGGGTGACACGTAAAAGCACCCACTACACTCTCTGAGTGGTTGGCATTAGGAAGGGCATCCAGCTGTAGAAACTCTGCCAAATTAGACTGGAGCCAGTCCTCAGTCAAATCGTCCAACCCATGCTAGCATGGAAAGTGGATGTTAAACGATGATGATGATGATGATGATTGTCAAAGGTGCACTTCTTTACTGAAGACAATAGGATATGATTTGAGGAAGATTTAGCTACTATTTCTACAGTCTCCTTCATTGGTTTGTACTCCACTGAAGATGTTCAAGTTGTGTGGCCTTACCTAACAACATCAATGCTATAAGAAGTCATTTAATTAACTACTTACTGTTTTGACCCAATTAACCATAAATGTTCGTTGATCATCAAATATCATTAGCTTCAAATTACCATAACCATAACTATGGAGGAGTGGTCCTAAATCTTTGATGATGAAATCTCGTTGCATCTGAGGTGTCCAGCCCATAGCTTGAAATGGGAATCTGTAAATCAAGCCATCTATAGGTTCGTTCTGGGCTGTTAAACCCCAGAATGTGATGTTGAAATGTTTATACTCTTCAAGGAACCTAAGTAAAAAGACAAATGAACATTTTGATAAAAAATACCAAATTTAAGGATCAAGTTACAAAATGAGACACAACTAACTTAAACTACAGGTTTTTAAGTAATGAATCACGAAATAGTTCCGATTATAGGATTGCTTGTAACATCATACAAATTACTAGAGGAATTATTTTACTGCCAGATACACTTTTCTGTCTCCTTTTTATTTGCCAGTCTACTTTTCAGTAAAAAGTTTTCAGATAGGTAGGCTGAGCAAAATAGATTAATGTATTTTGTCTACAGACACACACAACACAAATAATAAGGTTTGAAGATATATTCAAAATAGAAAAAACAATTCCCATCTTGTGTGAATTGTTTGCTATCACCTCAGAACTATCAACAAATTCTTTGTTAAGGATACAAGCATGGATTTGTGATTAAGAAGTTTGCTTTGCTACCATGTGAATGAAACTTGATAGATAGAAACTGAGTGAGAGTTTGTCATAAGCAAGCATGTATGTACATTGTACAAATGAAGTCACTTGTGATATTTGTTCTGCATTACGAAATACACACTCCTTAGTCATTGTTGCCCTCAGAAGTATGGAGAACCAGTGATTGGTCCGTTGAGAACCTGTAACTAACGATGTTACAATTTCACAAATTCTGTTAGGAAATAAATAAATAAATAAGTAGAGAATTATTTTTATATAAAGATGGGGTACAAGGTGAAATATCCCAACTGGAGTATATTTATTGTTAATTCTTTGAATAATTTCACAAGTATGAGTAATTGAAGGGAGCTTTATGCAGTCAGTTGACCTGACGGAAATAGCAACTAAATCTCCCTCAAATTACACCTACCATCCATAAAAACGGGGAAAATACAATAATCTAATTTGTAAAGTATTGGCAAATAGGGGCAAATATCCTGGGAGTACTTGCCAGAAGAGGGCATCTGGTTCTTTTGCCAAAGAGAGACCCTAGTATCTCAAATAATTTACTTTTATTCTTTTACTCTTTTACATGTTTCAGTCACTAGACTGCGACCATGCTGAAGCACCACCTTGAGGGATTTTAGTTGAACTAATTGACCCCAGTACTTATTTTCTTTTAAGTCTGGTACTTATTCTATCTGTCTCTTTTGCCAAACCACTAAGTTATGGAGATCATAAATACACCAACATCAGTTGTCACACACACACACACACACACACACACACACACACACGACAGGCTTCTTTCAGTTTTCATCTACCAAATCCATCACACGGTTTTGGTCAGCCCAAGGCTATAGTAGAAGACACTTGCCCAAGGCTTCACACAGTGGGAGTGAACCCAAAACCATGTGGTTGGAAAGCAAACTTCTTACCACATAACCATGCTTGCGACTATGGGATGTCAGAG
This sequence comes from Octopus bimaculoides, assembly GCF_001194135.2. Taxonomy (NCBI): domain Eukaryota; kingdom Metazoa; phylum Mollusca; class Cephalopoda; order Octopoda; family Octopodidae; genus Octopus; species Octopus bimaculoides. The sequence goes on from NC_068995.1 coordinate 32,737,539, forward strand.
GAAACAATCTAAGACATGTTTTAACAATTTATTTGACGTTACTTTTGATGGTGCCTAATTTATGAGAGAAGTTATTCAGGAAGCTGACACAACTGCTAATGAATTATCTGATAACCCCAATAGCCCTTGAAATACTAAATTTTCTGTGCCTAATGAATGCAGAACAGTGATAAAGTAATAATGGGACAGAAATCTCTGTTACCTTCAACTAATTAATTTAATTATTTATTTACTTTCATTAACTCATTCTTCTGCTGTTGAAGGAAATATATTTTCTGCTCTGAAATATTGATTTCAAATTTTGGCACAAGACCAGCAATTTTGGGGAAAGAGGGTAAGTTGATTACATCAATACCAGTATTCAACTGGTACTTATTTTATCAACCCTGAAAGCATGAAAGGCAAAGTCAGCCTCAGCAGAATTTGAACCCAGAATGTGAAGACAGACAAAATGCTGCTAAGCATTTCACTCTGTATGCTAAAGATTCTGCCAGCCTGCTGTCTTGAGAAAAAAGCCAACTGCCTGTGAGAGTGGAACCCAGATCTCCAGTGCACATGACAGATGTTCTACCATTGTACCAAAGTAATCCTTCACTGCTCTGCTCTAAATGATATCAAAGTAAAAACAAAAAACTGCTATTCACTGAAAACCTCAACTATTAGCACACTTCCATATACAAAAGACAAGAGTCAAACAGCTAATGTGCAGCCCATTTGAAAACCTGCCAAACATGATAAAAGCAAAAAACATCAGTCGAATGAAAATAAAGCAATTGTTTAGAATTAGAGGCAAGTTTGATGTATTTGTTAGTATAAGACAAGGCTTTCTTGATTTGGTTACATGTTGACCAAAGCTTTTAGTATATTTGTTAAAAACTCTGTTGTGGCCCTGCTATGAACTTGTCAGTTTTTGCATTTAACTTACATTTATAACGTTTAGCATTCATGTATTTATATTTCCATGTAACATTTATAGGGCAAGGTAGACATGTGACTGAAGGCTGACCTGAAGAGGATGCATCTTATAGAAAAGATGACAAAGGACTGTACAGACTAGCAATATTGCAGTGCTACACAAGACCCATCTATCTATGGAAAAAGACAACCTAACCATAAGAGTAGAGATTAAGGAGCTATAACACATGTGTGTGCGTGTGTGTATGTGTGTGTATCATTATCATCATTATTTAGCATTCATCTTCCTTGTTGGCATGGGGTGGATGGTTTGACAGGAGCTGGCAAGCCAGAGGACTGCACTACTGTTTGTTTTAGCATGGTTTTTACAACTGGATGCCCTTCCAAACATCAACCACTTTACAGAGTGGATTGGATGCTTTTTTATCTGGCACCAGCACCAGCAAGGTCAGTGTTATGATGTTCTGATGATCTGATTAGTTAGCTTTCTGCATTCACATTAATTTGCAAATATACACTTGTAATGTGTAATGCTGAGCATACATATTGATACAAACAACATGCATGTGTAATTTTGCATACTGAAATAAATAAAACAACATGAAGAAATTGTGAAATGGATGTAATCATATGGAAGTCATTTGAAAAAATAAATCTATCATCAATTCTTAAACTTCCAGACTTTATGCTTTATTTACTTCTCATAGAAAATTTTTTTGTTCAGATTCCCTGGATTTTCAGTTACATAAACATATTACATTACATTATATGGTAATTAATTAATATGTAAACAGATAGCAAAGTTTGAATACAGAGCATATTGTGAAAACTGTATGATTCTCTAAACCCATATTTTATAATGCCCACCTTATTGCTCATCACCTCTTTATCACTCAGAGCACACTCTCTCCTGGGTTAACCTATATTGCCACCCAACACCTCCTCTTACCTTTATTTCACTACCTGCCCTTATACCTCCAGGATGCCCTCCAGCCATTCTTTTTCTTCATCCTACTTCTATACATATGCTTCTCTCTCTGTCTCCTTTTCTCTCATTGTCCCTTCTTCAGTGTCCCTTTTCATCTTTACCCCTCTAACTTACCCACATGACTCCCCACACCTCTTTTAATAATTCTCTCAGGATTCCTCTCCAACATAGTCTGTTACTCCCTTCTGGTCCCCTTTCCCCTCACACGTTCTGCCCATACTGACCCCTTATAATGTTGGATAGCCCAAAACCCTACCCGCCTACCCTTACACAATCCCTTATCCCTTTTTCAACTCTATCTCTTCCTTTTTCTCAACCCCTTCCCTCTCTCCTGTTCCTTGCCATATTCTCCCATTCTTTCCTCTTACCATCTCACTCTTTACGAACACTGCTAGAGTGAGTGAGTATCATTAGATGAATAAAGGATACAAAGAAAAATTAATTAAATGAAACATACTAGAAAAATTACACAAATTGGAAATCGAATGTGTAAATACCACACAATGATGAGCAGAAAACCATCCAGAGAGTGGTCTTTCTGCTCGTAGAAGATAATAATCCACCAATATGTCCTTATGTGAAGGTACATAGCTTAAGGGGTATTCAGCTCACCCGGTGGTTTATTGTGTCCTTGAGCAAGACACTTTATTTCACATTGCTCCAGTCCACTCAGCTGGCAAAACTGAAGAGTACCTATATTTATTTTGTAGGTAAGTGTCTTCTACTATACCCGCTGACCAGCAAATGCTTTGTAGGTGAATTTGAGAGGAAGAAATCGCAAGAAATCCATTGTATATATATACATATATAAGTGTGTGGACATGGAAATTAATATTTGGTGAAGGTATATGCCTTAGTGGTTTAATCGTGTTATGAGTTCGATTCCTGGTGACATGCTGTGTCCTGCAGCAAGACACTTTATTTCACGTTGCTCCAGTTTCACTCAGCTGGCAAAAATGAATAGTACCTGTATTTCAAAGGGCCAGCCTTGTCACACTCTGTGTCATGCTGAATCTCCCTGAGAACTACATTCAGGCTACATGTCTGTGGAGTGCTCAGCCACTTGCATGTTAATTTCATGAGCAGGCTGTTCTAGTAGATTGGATCAACTGGAACCCCTGTTGTTGTAGCCAACAGAGTGCCAGTTAAATGTCACTTTCAATCAAATTGTCTAAGATAAATAAAAACTGTATTTAAATGGAATGCTATAAACCAGAACTGTTTTAAGATATCTGACAATAAATGACACTTGAAACATAAACTCGTTTTGATTTTTTTTTTTTTAATTCTAACATTTAATTCTGAAAACAATTATTAGCAGAATACTAATGTACAAATTGGTTGATATACTTAAGCTACAGGAACTAGCTGAGTGTCTAAACAATTTTACAGTTTATAAGTATCTCATGTTGCACCACCAATGCTATTCCTTGTAAGGAATAATGAGCAAGACGTCTTACTTGCTTCAGCCAAACTAACTAAAAGTATGTTATGATTGAGTCGCTGACTTTTAAGCAAAGGCATTTAAATTGTTTGCTCTTACACTTCATACAATACGTCTGCACTTATAAAACTTTCAATCAGGTTTTATCAGTTTATAATCACTACCAAGGCCATGTTAGCATTAAAAAATGTACATGCACTTCTGATGTCTAGACCATGTAATTAGATTAATTACATGAGTGATTAGATGAATGGATTAATTCATTCAGTATTTAAAAAGCAAATATATATATTGTTTGCTTCCTAACCACATGGTTCTGGGTTCAGTCCCACTACATGACACCTTGGGCAAGCATCTTCTACTATAGCCTTGGGTTGACCAAAGCCTTGTGAGTGGATTTGGTAGACAGAAACTGAAAGAAGCCTGGTGTATAAAAAAATGTGTGTGTGTGTCCTCCCCAGTGCTTGACAACTGGTGTTGGTGTGTTTACATCCCTGTAACTTAGTGGGTCAGCAAAAGACATTGACAGAATAAATACCAGGGGTCAATTCATTCTACTAGAACTTCTTCAAGGCAGTGCTCCATTATGGCTACAGTCTAATGTCTGAAATAAGTAAAAGAGTAAAAGATAT
>NC_068995.1:32741555-32752659 GCF_001194135.2 Octopus bimaculoides
ATATATATATATATATAAAGATGAAATGAATAGCAAAAGGAATTTTCCAGGTAAACCTACTTGACGAAATAGAGTGCCCAAGCATTATAATAGACTCCACCAGCTTTCCCTTTGAGCATTCCCATGCCTGTCATATTATTATTTGTCTTCATCCAGGCTGGAGCACTCCATGGACTCCCAAACAAGAGCACTTTTCTATGACTCATTTTCTGAGCCTTTTTTATTAATGGAATCTAAATAAAAAGAATAAAAAGAATAAAAAGTTCAAATTTCAGATGAGATTACATTCAAAGGTAGATTATTAGTTATTGTTTCAAATGAAGACATTCATTCACAATTATATTGCTTGCATAATAACAGACATCTATTTTCAACTCATTAAAAGTTGGGAATAACAAATGAATTTAAATGAAGACTCATCCTTAGAGTATATTCAGTCTTAAACATTTTGTTTTTGTTCACTCAACATAATAGCTTCATAGTTCACTGATTGCATTTGTGACCATCAATCTTTAACATACTCAGTACTGTAAGACATACAAATGTATGAATTTACAAACCCATTCAATCTTGACAAAAAAGTGTGAGAGGTGGGAAGGAAAGGATAAAGAAAGGATATATAAGACAGTGAGTGAAGAAATAAGAGGCAAGAAATTATCAAGAACAGAGACATGTATGTGTTTATAAAGTGTGTGTGTGTGTGTGTGTGTGTGTGTGTGTGTGTGTGTGTATGTATGTATGTATGCATGCATGTATGCATGTATGTATGCATATATGCATGCATGCATGCATGTATGTATGTGTATTTGTATATATATACATGCGTGTGTATGTATTTGTATACACACACACACACATACACATATATATATGGCATTAGTTTGTGACTATCTGTATACTTAAGTAAGCTAAAAAGGTCATATGTCTAGTATTTTATTTCTAGTCTCTAACATTAAATGAGAGACAAAGAGACATCTTATACTCCTGGATGAGACACTAGTGCATTGTAAACATTGCAAATTAATTTCACAAACAAACTGATGCTTATTTTTTTCTTCTTGCTTTTATGATGTAATCTAAAAGGATTAGGGACAGATTGCTAAAGTTGACACATTTCATATTTAACATATCTTCTCCAATTTGGTAAAATGTTAACAAGGAGGGCAATAGTTCCAAACAGCTAAAGCTGTGAGAAAAGAAGGAATCAGGCAAAGTGTTTAGTCAAAGAAGTCGGGGGTGGGGATGTATAAGGGACAGTTGAGAATAAGTGTGCTTTAGTGAATCTAGTACAGAGTTGGTAATTCAGAAGAACAAAGGTCATTGTAATAATGATAGAACAAACATATGAGGTGCACATCACATTCATGAACCACTCGTTATAATAGTGTTTGAAAGTTAGAGTCAAGTGTATTGCTGGAGGACACAGCATTCACTGAGGTGAGATGAAAATTCACAAGTCCATGTGTCTAATATAACTGATCTCAATTCACACACAAACAACTCAACTTCTTAATGAAAAGAAGAAGGAGGCACAAATAATAGTTGTTTGACAGATTTGCTTGTCAGTTGTTTGATTGTTATAAAAGATGGGTTACAGCAAATATTCTGCTCAATACCAGTTTTGCTTGTCAGTTGTTTGACCTTAACCAGTTGAGCATGTCCCTTAGTGGCTGACAATACGTGCATCTCTGATCACGAGCAGAAGTAGTGGGGGAGCATCATAGCCATGTGTTGAGAGGAATTCTTTGGGGTTTAAATAATTCACCTCTGGAAACATAGGTGTTTCATTCATCATCCTCAAACAACCCTCATTCAGGGACTCAACTCTAAGAAAATTCTAATTGGGCTCCACCTGAAAGGTCATGCACTGTTTATCTTCATGTAAGATCACCATGTTGCACACATATGGTTGTGATGCATGTACCTGATGTACCCTTATCAGACGGGTAGACATGATGGGTATATTGGGCTTCGTATATTTGTACCCCAGTGTCACTTTGATGGCATGCATTGCTCTCTCACGCAGCAGCAGCAACAACAACAACAAAAATAATAATGATGATGATGATGATGATGACGACACAACAACAACAACAACATCATAATAATAATAATAATAATAATAATAATAATAATAATAATAATAATAACAATAATAATAATAATAATAATAATAATAATCTTCTTATCACACAGGAATGCCTACTGCTGATCTCTTTACCATCTACCAAATCTATAGAATTTGGTCTATTCACCAAGCTGCTTCTCTTTCTCCTACTCTCAAGATGGTTACAAAATCAGTGATTGTGGGAGCACTTGAAATGACCAGTAAAGGAATTGAAAATTAGTTGAGAATGATCCCTGGATTACCATTCATGCAAGGAGCATAAAAGATAGTATTAAACGTAAACAGACTGTATATGAAAAGGAAGAATGGTGGTAGAGGACTGATTAGTATAGACCATTGTATAAGGAATGGAAGGAGAACGCTTGCCAAGTATTTGATAAATAGTGAGGAAGATCTGCTGCAATATACCGGGGCCCATATTATTATTGATAATTTTAAATGCTATAGGTAGAATGATGGTGGTAATGATAATCGTTGTGGTTATGGAGGTGACACAATACATGCATGCTATTTATATATATATGTGTATGTATATATATGTGCATGTGTATATACATATAAAGAGAGGAAGAGAGAGATGGGATCTCAATAACAACTCTCGTGGGAACCCCATGAATGACTTAGGAAAGCATGATGCAACACAACAAGGAAAGAATTAATGGCAAGAACGAAGCTGTAGCCGATCATAGTGAAGGTTTCTCGCCTGGCATGTCCAAAACCACCCGCATCAGGGGCAGTGATCTGGCCTCGGACAGTTGTTATGTCACAACAGATCACATACATGGTGTGGGCAAAAACAGACATAAGTGGACAACGGAAGAATACAATACACTTATTGAATGTCATGAAAGAGAAAAGCTGGAAAGAAGTTGCAGAGTAGGCCGACATACCTTGAAATTTTGGATGGAAAGGGACATGTGTCAAATATCAGAAAATAAACTAATGAACCAAGTGAGAGTAATTAGGAGAAAGGGTTACTTAACTGGAGTAGAAATATCTCGGACTAGTGAGAGTTTGAAAGACCCTGCGGATGAACTACAAAGGATGATCGGAGTTGAAAACAGAGAGGTAGGGGTTGAAAGCAGGGAGAAGAGTAGACAGGAGGAGGAGGGGAATGGTGATGGGGCTGTTAAAGATGAAGAACAGGAACGTTATACAGTGAACCCTGATACTGTGGGGTGGTGGACATGCAGGGGAAATGAACCAACTAGATAAGGAATTGCTTGAAATTCAAAGACGACTCACTGAGTTGATGAATGCTCCAGAAGAAAAATCCCTATGAATATGAGAAGGGTGGATAGGAGTATGATAAATAAAGTAACACAAAAGATAAATACTGTCATACCATACATCCAGACGGAGGACATAACACAAACAAGAAATCTTCTCCGAGCTACTGCACGACTTGTTGAGGAGAAATTTCAACTTAAGAAACCAAAAAAATGGTGGAGCAAAAGAACTATGGTGGAAACGACGCATTGAAAGGAACATAATGTGGGCAAGGCAAGATTTAGGAAAAGTTGAGCAATGGTTAAGAGGAAACTGGAAAAAAGGGGAAAAGACTGACTGAGAAAAATTAGAGAAGAAATATAAAATATGGAAGAACAGGTACAGTCCCTGCGTGGATAGTGGCTGGGAGGACAACACTTGTAATGAAAGATAGAAGAAAGGGGAATATTGTGGGAAACTACTGTCCCATAGCATGCCTAAACATAATCTGGAAGATACTCACTGAAATATGTGTGCCAAAGACATACACTTTCCTGGCACAGGAAGAAATACTACCAAGGGAACATAAAGGGTGTAGGAAGAGTTCTCAGGGTATCAAGGACCACCTGGTCATCGATAAAACAGTTTTGAGGCATTGTAAAAAGCATCATACAAACATGTCTATGGCTTGGATTGACTTTAAGAAGGCTTATGATATGATGCCTCATTCTTGAATCGTTGAATACCTGCAGATGTTTGGTGTTGCTGACAACATCATAAATTTTCTGATGCACAGCATGAAAGAGTGGAGAACCAAATTGTACTCAAGGAATGTATTCCTTGGAGAAGTTAATATTAAAAGGGGAATCTTCCAAGGTGACTCGTTTTCTCTGTTACTTTTTGTAATTGCACTAATACCCATAACAATGAAACTTAGGCAAGTTAAGATGGGTTACTGATGTGGGAAGAAAGGCTCATCATTGAACCATCTTCTATTTATGGATGACCTGAAATTGTTTGGGAAATCTGAAAAACAGATAGATTCCTTAACCAAAACAGTCCAGAGTGTTGTAGGGACATCGGTATGGAATTTGGGATTACCAAATGCTCAGTACTTGAAAAGAGGGAAGAAAGTAGCCTGCAGAGGATTGCAGTTACCATCAGAAGAGACCATGGGTGATGCCGACGGTAATGGGTATAGATATTTAGGGATTTCGGAGTTAGATGACATTCTACACAGAGAAATGAAAGTCAAGGTCAGTGAGGCATATAAAAAAAGGGTGAAGATGGTGGTGAAATATAACCTGAATGCCAAAAATTTGATTACTGCAATGAATACCTGGGCAGTTGTTGTGGTCAGATATAGTACATCCATCCTCAAATGGACTAAGGAGGAAATATCAACACTGGATAGAAGGACAAGAAAGTTGGTGACACTGCATGGGGCACTACACTCTAAAGCAAATGTAAACAGACTGTAAATGAAAAGAAAGAATGGTGGCAGAGGACTAATTAGTATAGACCATTGTATAAGGAGTGAAAGGAGAACACTTACCAAGTATTTGATAAATAGTGATGAAGACTTGCTGCAATATGCCGTGAAAGATATGGGTGTAAATGCAGATGAAAAGATGGGCAAGGAAGAGTTTTAGCAAAAAGCTGAGGAGAAGAGAAAAGAAGACCTTCTTGAAATAGGAATGCATAGACAGTCTGAAAGGAATACACAAGACATTAAGGATAATACAGCATCGTGGGCATGGCTTGAGCGAGGTGATTTGAAGCATACCACCAAAAACCTGATCATTGCTGCACAAGACCAGGCTCTTGCTACCAATTCAGTGAAGTATAACGTCTATAAAACTTCTGACCCCCAGAAATGCAGACTCTGTGGAGTGTGGAAAATGTGACCCATTTCGTAAGTGGATGTGAGAGCCTTGCACAAAAAGAATACAAGCACCGCTACGATAATGTGTGTGTGTGTCTTCATTGACTCTGGTGCCGTAAATACCAATATGAAGTAACAGAGAACTGGTGTGAACATGTACCAAGTAAAGTTATGCAGGAGGATGGAAAAGTAACGATACCCTGGGACTATGATTTTCAGACGGATCGTGTAATTAAACACCATCGGCTGGATATTGTCATATTGAATAAGAGAGATAAATACTGTCAGATCATTGATGCAGCCATACCAAATGACATGAATGTTGTGAGGAAAGAGGTTGAAAAAAATCACCAAGTACTCCGAATTGAAAGTGGAAATGGCAAGACTGTATGGAATGCGAGAGGGTAATGTAAAAGTGATACCAGTGGTGATTGGAACGTTGGGCTCAATCCCATTGAAACTTCAAAACTTCTTAAGGCAATTGGAAATCCCATGCAAGACTGATGTCTTGCAAAAAGCAGCCTTATTGGGCACAGCGCACATCTTAAGGAAAATATTATCTGTCTCAGGTCTTTGTTGTGACTTGACAGATGACTAAAGACTCTGGTGTATTTTTACCTACACTGTGTAACAACAACAACAGCAACAACAACAGCAGCAGCAGCAACAACAACAACAACCACAGCAACAGCAGCAACAACAACAACAAATGCCTTTGATGCAGAACCAGACAGTGGCTCTCATGGCTTCTAACCTTAACTAATTGAAAGTGTTAACATTAAGGGAATCAGCATAAAAGATGGGGTATAGTAAAATATTCTGCTCAATAGCACAGATTTGCTTGTCAAAAGTGATAAATGGAATAAATTTAGCAAAAGATTTAGATATCAGTCAATGAAATAAAATACTTGATGATTATAACAAAGTATAATTATCTGATTGATTGGCTGTCCAAGATGTTCAAAGGTATTTCAAGCATCTCCTATTTACCTTATAATTAAGATCTTCCTCAGCTAAATCAAACTGCATTAATTTGGTGTCATTTACAGTGTCATCATAAGAGTAGATACGAGTGGAAAAGTCACAGCTACCAATTGGAACTCGACCAATGTTGTATTCAATTCCTGGAATAGGAAAATGGTAAATTATGACAGAGTACAAAACATATTGGAATAGAACTGTGAAACACAGAGGAATTATCAAGCATTCTAAAATCAGGTTACATTGCAACAGAATAAAGAACTATTCATACGGAACTAAATAACAAATAAAGGACTAAAGTACATTTAGGGATACACTGAAATATAATTGTAGTACATCACGGGGTACACTACAGGGTGTTTGGGCTAAATTTTACAATTTTTTACATCTCTTTTTTTGCAGAAACAGCTTAATGTATTGGTGAAAAGTCAACAGTGTTGGAAAGCATACAGATTAAAGTTGTAGTTGAGGAAAAGTTAGCTTACACGGAGGACTGGAAGTTAGCTGAATGTTAGAAAAGAGTTACCTGTATCATGATGACACAGGTATCAAAAATGCCAACACCATGACTGCTGCTCACTGCTTAGCAAACACTGTAATGGTTGTAAGACATAACGACATGAACATCTGCAATGGAGACAACAAAGCTGTGGCCAACAGAAAGAGACACAGCAGGCATTCTGATTGCATCTACACACCAGAATTCATCCAACCCTTGATGAACAGTGCCTTTGACTCAATTCAAACAGCTATGTGAAGCTGGAGACTATGGTCAAATGCTGGCTAGAGAGGGTTGCTACTGGAAGGCCATATATGTGGCAGTAGGATTTAGCTTCTTGGCATTTCTTCAGAAAGAGTCAGAATTGTTGTCAGAGAATTTCTATGACTTTACCAGCCTCATTTTCTGGCCTCCTAATTCCCCCAGTTGTAATCCCATGTGTTATTATATATAGGGCACAGTTGAGAAAGACACCAACTCTGCTTGGCCTTAGTGTTGCAGTTCAGCATGCAGCACCAAGGCCAGGCTGGTGAACAAGATCAAGGTGTTTGCAGATATTTCCAAGGTCACAGTGAAGAATGCATGAACTAGTTTCCAGAGTCATCTTGAGGTCATATTGGAAGCTGAGGGAAGCTATTTTGAGTAAACTGTTATCTCCTAGTCATCATCATCATCATCATTTAACGTCCACTTTCCATGCTGACATGGGTTGGACAATTTGACTGAAAACTGGTGAGCTGGGGAGCTACACTAGGTTCCAATCTGGTGTGACATGGTTTCTACAGCTAGATGCCCTTCCTAATGCTAAGCACTCCAAGAACGTAGCGGGTGCTTTTTACATGCCACCAGCACAGGTGCCATTGACCTGACACTGCTATTGGCCACACGCTCAAATGGTGCTTTTTACGTACCATCAGCATGGGTACCAGTCAACTGGCACTGGCATCAGCCACAGCTGCAATTTTACTTGGCTTGACAGGTCTTCTTAGGCACAGCATATCACCCAACATTTGATGAGTGATTTTTACGTGCCAGTTACACAACACTGGCATCAGCCACAGTTACAATCTTACTTGGCTTGATGGGTTGATAGTTTTCGATTTTTTAAAAATACTTTAACTTTTGGATTGTATATTGCTTTCCTTTCCTTTTATGTAAACTGTCAAATTTAGCTGAACATCCTGTATTTGACATGTTGGAAATATAACTGTCATAAAGACACTTTATGACACATTGAGATATAAATAGAGTATGTCAGTAGATATGGTACATCATACTTTGAAATATCATCATCATCATCATCATCATCATCGTTTAACGTCCGCTTTCCATGCTAGCATGGGTTGGACGATTTGACTGAGGACTGGTGAAACCGGATGGCAACACCAGGCTCCAGTCTGATTTGGCAGAGTTTCTACAGCTGGATGCCCTTCCTAACGCCAACCACTCAGAGAGTGTAGAAATATAATTGATATATTAGAGTTTAGACTATATCACACACAGACATATACATCCTCCTCCTCCCCCTCATCATCGTCATCATGATCAACATTGTTGTCAGCTTTCCATGCTGGTATGTGTTAGATAGGTCACCATAATCCAAGTTAGATTTTATTAGGAGCAGTTGTTCTCATATACAGGTTGCAGAGCCACATCTTGCTTGTACAACATTTCATTTTTGGCTTGGTTTTTATGACTGGATGTCCTCCCTATCACCAACCACTTTACTAATGTGCTGGATATATTTTATCTTGGCACCAGAGAATTTGTCATCTCCTCAGAAAAACAAGAAAGGAGAGGGCACCCTCAATCCTTCAGTTTCTCTCTATTTTGCCAACCACTTTATCTTAAAAAAAAAAAAAAAAGAGTATCTAGTGTGCTAAGATATGTACCTTTACTCAGGACAATGAGATCAAGAAAGTGACTGGAACAAAGAGCAATGACACAAAGGTCACCATGAATGGCTGAAGCAAGCAAGAGCACGATGGCCGAACAGAGTGACTGATGTGAAATGAGGAGAGAGAAAAATGATTGATAATAGTGAATGGGTGACAGTAGAGTACATTAGCTAAACAGATGTTTACAAAGGCCTTCAAAAGGGATAGAGTGATGAGGATGATCATAGGAGGATGATTATTGTTATAAGAATGGCATGAATGACAGAAATATAAGAGATGGAGATAAGTGTGTCAAAGATGTGGGAGAAGCAACAGATGAAAACTTGCATGCATGTTAATTTGGAAGACAGATACTGAAAGAAGCATCTTATATACATTTGAGTACGTGGATGCATCTGTTTGTCTCTGTTGCCTTGTCTTGATATAACATACTAATTGTAAGCAACAGCACCATCATACAAGCGGTGTGCTGTGAAAATACATCCAGGCATTCATTGTGCTGTTCCTTTTTGAAGGACTTGCAGAAATATTACCTTGCTTGAAAACAGGTAAGGGTTGGTGAGAGAAAGAGCATATTTGGCTGTAGAAAATCTGACTGTTTTCACTTTGACATGACCTACAGACCAAGGAAGGACAGTGTCCTGGATTTATACATTAATGTTGGATATGGATGTACTTCATAGACTTCATAAGGATTTTTGCCATTCTGGCATCACACAGATGCTTCATTATGTGCTTATCTTCGATATTCTGGAGATGAAGTCAACAGAATGATGTCTACATGCTCAACAGGTGCTGAGATAAAGCAGAGGTTTATAATCCAACACTTACTCACACGATGAAGGTTCCTCAAGCCTTCAAAAGAATAGGCTTTGGTTTTTAAAGAACCTCTCCCTTCAACCACAAAAAAAACAATATTTGTTAACCATCATGGGTACATCGTTAAGGTTTCTTTTGCTTTCCCACATGAAGATATATATGACTACTGAAAGCATTGTAAAGTACTTATTAAAATTCTTCTCAACTTTTGAAATGCCACTGCACATTCATTCTGATCAGGGTACATCTTTGTGAAGGTGCATGGCTTAGAGGTTAGGGTATTCAGCTCATGGTTGTAAGGACGTGAGTTTGTTTTTCAGTGGTGCATTGAGTCCTTGAGCAAGACACTTTATTTCACATTGCTCCAGTCCACTCAGCTGGTAAAAATTAGTAGTACTTGTATTTTAAAAGGCCAGCCTTGTCACATTTTGTATCACACTGAATCTTCCTTAGAACTACATTAAGGGTATACATGTCTGTGGAGTACTCAGCCACTTGCATGTTAATTTCACAAGCAGGCTGTTCTGTTGATTGGATCAACTAGAACCCTTGTCATTGTAACTGACAGAGAGCCTAAAACATCTTTCATGCTGAAGGATTTACAACAATTCTTGCACCAACAAAATGTATTTACTAGCAGAACTACTCCTTACAATCCGCAAGGGAATGGACAAACAGAATCATACAATGAAATCATAACATTTGAAACCTTCCAAATGTTCTTCCCAATGCATGTCATTCAATATATTTTCTAATCTTGACTTTAACAAACTGCACTTGACATCAACTTCATTTTAACTAACAGTAGAAATCTTCAAGTGAACATCCATCCCTTTGTGACTGTCATCTCTGGGTTACAGGCTGTTCCTGAAGTGTCACATGAAGCAGTGTAAATATGCCTTCAGTGGAGGAAGTGGAAATTTGGAATGTGAATCCTCATTTTGCAAATGTCAGTTTATCTGATGCTTGGGAGTCTACTGTTTCATTGTTGCTTTCAATCTTGTATCTAAACAAGTAGCATCTAAGTCTCACAAACAAATGATGCTTCAGAACACTCCTGAATTCAATGCTTCAACACCTATAATTAATTTAGGTGGCTCTTTTGGATCAAATCATCAGAAGGAGACAAGTTGGAATGTTCGACTTTCTGTAATATTTGCAACTTTTCTTTGTCACTATAGTCATTTTAAACACACTGTTTTACTTTTAAAGGATTATGTACAACAGACTTCTCAAAAGTAAAAAACAATAATTTTTTAAATATTTGTTTTTATAAATAAAATAAGGTTCTTTGATGCATTTAAATACTTAATCTAGTATTTAGTAGACATGACCTATGCATGATAAACAAGTTTGCAGCATCAGGTAGTGTCTACATAGATAAGACAGTATGGGAGCGGGGCGTTTATTTACTTTTGAGATGTCTGTTTATATATAATTAACGTTTCTGAAGTGTGTTTAATTAAGCTGTTCTATGTTGACACAATGTAATTCAATTTGAAAGATGGGGAAAATGAAGTATTAGTTGACATTGTACAACTAAAGTAGCCTCCCTTGTTTTCAGCAACTTACATCAATCACAACCTCACTTTCAGCTTTTCTTGTGGCTAGTAGCAAAATAAAAAATAAAACTGAATAAGGTAAACCAGTCTTAATATATATATATATATATATATATATATATA
>NC_068995.1:32753123-32753852 GCF_001194135.2 Octopus bimaculoides
CATCTATTGTTTTCATAATCGGTCATAATGTCTTACGTTTAAGATGATTCCCATGCTTTCCCTGATGAGAAGGTTACAATTTTAATATCAAAGATCCCTATGGATCACACAGGTTGTAATCCTTTGAAACATATGTAGGAATAAAGTATGCAATTATAACATGCGTTTTCTCCAATTCTTAAATTCTTAAATATATTCAAATACCCAAAATTTCAAGGAGTTCCTGCCTTAAAAACAGGAGCTAACCACAGTTATTTTGTGTTCTTTGCTACATTGGTTTCTATTAACCCATTTATTCTATCAGAAGAATTTTTATTCATTAAGATAGAAGAAATACACATAATTATATATATATATATATATATATATCACTGAATATTTAATAAGCATTTTTATGTACATGTGTATATATATTAATCTGCCTGTACAGCTGACAACTTGCTTGCCACTTGTGATGATATTTTAATAATACCATTCTTCTTATATATATATATATATCATCATCATCATCATCATCGTTTAACGTCCGCTTTCCATGCTAGCATGGGTTGGACGATTTGACTGAGGACTGGTGAAACCGGATGGCAACACCAGGCTCCAGTCTGATTTGGCAGAGTTTCTACAGCTGGATGCCCTTCCTAACGCCAACCACTCAGAGAGTGTAGTGGGTGCTTTTACGTGTCACCCGCACGAAAACGGCCACGCTCGAAATGGTGTCTTTTATGTGCC
>NC_068995.1:32754356-32757080 GCF_001194135.2 Octopus bimaculoides
CAGCTATCCTCCTCCATTCTCACCACATGTCCATACCAGCGCAATCGTCTCTCTTGCACGCCACAACTGATGCTTCTAATGTTCAGCTTTTCTAAATATATATATATATATATATATATATATATATATATATATGTATATGTATGTATGTTTGTATGTGTTATGCAAGCTAACCAGACCTTCAGCATTATGTTAGAGCATATATATATATGATATCAGATCATATATCTGTGAATGTAAATGTATACATATATATACATATATATGTATGTATTTATGTATATGTCTATGCATGCAAGCATGTGTGTGAACGTGAGTGTGTATGGTGAGAGGTCATACAGGTAGATGGCATATCTGTTTTTAGTTTTGTATGTAGGTGAACACTGATTAACCATTTAGCATTTAAACAGTCCACATACAGCCAAAATAATCTACCTATTTTCTCTTCAAGCTGGCTAGATCTAGTCTCCCATACCTACCCTATAATGTGGTGGTAGTGGTGGTAGTGGCAGCAGTGGAATTTGTAGTGGTAGCAGCAGTGGCATTTGTGGTGATCACTTAGTTGAAATGAAAGATTGTTAAATTGAAAGATTCAAAGAAACTCACCGAGTGGAGAGAAATACGACTGTAGCAATTTCTCCTGAGCAGCTTTTGGTAATGACAATATATTGATTCCAGTTGCATCGGTAAAGGCACCACCAAATCCAATAATTTTCTGGAAGGTTTTGTTGTAGTTGATTGACATTGGACTGGCATCTTCAACTAATTAAAGAGTAAACAAATATAGAAACAGCTACATGTAGATTTCTAGAAGATGAACAAGGTTTCAGATTTGTATCATTGTAAGGAAAAACAACTGATATTTGCATCTTTTCAATGGTTTTTGGTGACATGGAGTGAAATGGTTACACTAAGGAATGGAAATGGTGTAATGACATATACTCAGCTCACATCAAATTGTTTTTATTCTACACCATTCACCACAAACAATATATGTATTAATAATAAGTGTGTCATAGCTTCTGAAGAAGGAAAAGAAAAGGGAAAATAAGAAAGCTTCTAACAATGCAGAAAGTTTTACAAAAACCTTTATATCCCAGGTGCAAAGGCCCATTCTCAGAAGGATGTAGTCTGGGAAATGTCCAGTTACACCAATTCTGTTACCTTGCTCAAACTCCTCAGCATTAGATTAGCTGCAGCAGCAGCCACTCTCCGAGTGTTGGTGTAAGCAACTCTCCGAGTGTTGGTGTAAGCAACTCTCCGAGTGTTGGTGTAAGCAACTTTCCAACTGTTGGTTGATGTGATGGGTTAGCATCAGTAGCAGCCACTCTCCAACTGTTAGTGTAAGCAACTCTCTGACTGTTGGTTGATGCAACATATAGTCATGTGGTGGTGGTAGCATATATTATGATGTTGGTCGCAGTTGCTGTTTTCATAGAAGCCACCGGCTCAAGTTCGACTGTTAATTTTGGGGTTAAGGTAGTGAGTCAATATAGCTTTTACATGTAGGTTTCCAACATTCCTTTCTGAGGCCAGTATGGAGGCATCTATCTATTTGGTGGTGTTGCAGCATCTGATCAGGTGTTTGGAGAAGGAAGACATGTTGGTAGAGAGGTAATCCTTCATTCCAACGCAGAGTGCTCATACTATGCTGCCAATGTAACAGTTGTTGAATTTGGAACATCATATCTGATATACTACATATATATGTAAGCACATGTCAATGTTGCAAATGGGATAGTTTACTAGTGTGTAGAGCTGTTGTTCTGCAAGCGACCACCTTGTTAATAGGTGTTTACATAAGGATGGTCCAGAATGGGCCAATAGGATGTCAAGTACCTTCCCTGCAGATAGCCTTGTAGACGGCAGTGGTGGTCTTCTCATTGAAGTAGGGAATCTACAAGAAGGTCTTAGAGAGAACCCTCTTGCGACTTTTAACTGGCCTACATTAGCACATAGAGTTAGTAACAAATATTGGATACCTGTTGGTCTCAAGTACATTTAGGAAATGAGTAATATGTGTGTTCCAGCTGATATTGTCACTGCATCTTTTGTGTATCCCAGCAATCTCATTATGTATGTAGCTTATCATAGCCTTGATAGGGAAGGTTGACTTGTAACAGATGAAGAGGTTTCAGCAAGCTGGTTTAAGCAACTGACCAGATGTGGCAGCACCACCAAAGAGACAGATGCCTACATACTGACCTCAGAGAGGAAAACTGGAAACCTACATAAAAGAACTTACATTGATCCACCACCACACCCCAAAAATTAACGGTCGCTCAAAATTGAGCCAGTGACTCCTATAAAAACACCACAGTGACTGCAACCAACATCATAATATATGCTGCCACTACCACTACCATGTGACTATATGTTGCATCAACCAACAGTCAGAGAGTTGCTTTCACCAACAGTTGGAAAGCTGCCTACACCAACAGTTGGAGGTTTGCTTACATCAACAGTTGGAGAGTGGCTACTACTACTGCTAACCTAACACTGTTTATTTGTTTCAATGTTTGTTTCTATGTTCAGTTATAGAAAATAACAATTTTACATTAATCTGATGGGTTACTCTATACTTTTGTAGAATACAAATTTATTATTCTTAAACAAGAATGTTATTGACAGTGACTTCGAAGTTTCAGACAGCATTCAAACAATGGCTTAGCTGGCTGAAACTTAAAAGTCACTATCAACAACATTCTTGTATAAGAATTATAT
>NC_068995.1:32757472-32760796 GCF_001194135.2 Octopus bimaculoides
ATATATATATATGAATAGCCAGTTAAGCATCACTCCCAGGTACATGCGCTAACATTTGTTTGCTTTTTATGTGGTGGATATTTGCAGCAAATATTATTTTCATGAAAAGTCAAATATGAAGAGTCAAAATAGAAATTTTACAGAATCTACTTTAGTGAATCCCAATTTTAAATTCAGGTCAGCTGAATTCAAATTTTATTAAATAAATAAAGTGATGAAGAACTTTTGAAATACTTACTATTTGATTTTTTAAAACTGCCTGTACAATTTGATAGACGAAAGTTTCTCTTATCTGTTACAATGGTTACATATCTACCAATGTCAAGTTTTTCAATATTTGGTACAGTATCACAGTAAGTAGAGTTGCAAACACATACAAAGGAGCCAAAATTGTAATTCCTTGGATAGCAAAGCTTTAATTCACCTGGAAATATTAAAAAAGATAATATATTTGTCAGTGCCAGAATATTGAGCAAAAGTATAGTAAAATAGCAGTCACAGTTGGTTAAGAATGGTTGCAAGAGAAAACTTCATGGTATGTGTGGGTGGGAGTGCAATTTGCTATGCTTGAGAAGACACATCAAGCTTAGTGAAATTGTAGTCATGGCCAGTGTTGGTGATGCATAAAAGGCATCCATGCCCGTAACATGTAATAGGCACCTGTACCACACCTTGAGATAAAAAGAACAGATCCTATACACTATAGATGTTTCCTGCAATCAAACCTGAACACAATGCAGCAATGGATTACTGACTGGGAACTCAAGCTGGTTGTGGACAAGTGCATCACCATGCATTTTAGGAAGAAAAACCCAGCTTTTACATATTCTCTCAACAACACTAATCTTAAAGAAGTCTTGTAGTGAATATCACCTGGCTATTATTGTCAACAGCAATCTGTGTTGGACAACCCACATCTGTAAGATTGTCAAGAAAGCTGAGGGTGTCTTAACATCACTCAGCAAGACCTTTGTTTCCAGCAATCTATTATAATCTATATATGACTATGGTATGTCCACACTTAAAGTTTGCATCACCTGTCTGGAAACCCTATCTTACTCAGCATATCATCTCCTGGAAACTGTTCAGAAATGTGCAACCAGATGAATACCTGCCATCAGGTATCTACCTTCCTTGTTTCTTCCCTGGGCATGGACACATTAAAGCTCAGACATCTGGCAACTGGCTTGGTAGACATCTACAAGATTATCCACCATCTTTCCAACAACAACCTTAGGTACCTTTTTGAATTCCATATGTCTTACACTTGTGGACATGCATACAAAATCAAAAAACAACACAGCACCCATGACTTTTGGAAATTTTTTTTCATACACAGTATTTGGCGTTAGGAAGGGCATCCAGCTGTAGAAACTCTGCTAAATCAGATTGGAGCCTGGTGTAGCCATCCGGTTTCACCAGTCCTCAGTCAAATCGTCCAACCCATGCTAGCATGGAAAGCGGACGTTAAACGATGATGATGATGAGTATTGCTGAAGCATGGAATAAATTACCTCTATCAGTTGTTAGCTGTCAAGACACTATATCCTTCAAAACTTCTATGCTTCCTAAAATTTACCAACAATACACCTGATGCCTCCCACCCCTGTTCCTCCTTTCTTTCTTTACTTTTTAAAGACTTTTTCACTGTTCACTTCCTGTGCATATTCTATGTACTGTTCATGATGTGGAGTGGTTGGCATTAGGAAGGCCATCCAGCCATAGAAACCATGATGATGTGTGTTAACGACAAAAAGTGGTACACAACACATTTGGCAGGAGTTACATATATTTCAAATAAATAAGTTTCACTCAGTTCCATATGACTTAACAGCATTGTGGGTACATACAAAGGACCCATCTCATTAAAAGCCAGAAATAGGGTCTTTTGATATCTGCTGAGATGGGTCCACCCTATGCACCCATGAATCTCTAAGTCACATGAAGCTGAGTAAAAGTGTTTTTAAAATATACTACATATGTGTATGTGTGTGTGTATATGTGTATGTCCAACAATGATTTAAGCGAGCCGAAACTTTAAACTCACTGTCAACGATATTCTTGTATAAGAATGATAAATTTGTATTCAACAAAGTATAGAGTAATCTATCAAGATTAATGTAAAATTGTTTGTGTGTGCGTGTATATACAAGGTGCAAGGGGCATTTGAGGACATTTTGTTTTTAGTTCATTACACCTTCAAATTATTTAATGTAGCATTTTTTTTTTCAGTAACCCTTTCAAGATATCATGCTAACTCAAGAAATGAAAAGACATGCAGTCATAGTTGCTATACATGCTAACCACAATGATTTAGAAATTAGCAAAATCATTTCTACACAAAGTTCAGTTGGAATTGGAGGCATGTGATGGTAATGTTTCATCTGTATCAAAGAGAAAAAAACATTCACAATGTTAAGACACTAAAAGGACACTGGAATTTATACAACATGTTCAATACATTATCAATGAAAACCCCAGAAGATCAATGAGGTCCATTGCTAAAGAACATTGGGTGTCAAAGTGGACTATCAGAACTGTGGTACATTGTAACATTTGATATAAGTTCTATGTAATGAGGAAAGGCCAATTCATGTTTGTAAAGGTGCAGGAAAACTGTCCTATCTGTTCAAAACGGTTATTTAACAAAGTGAAAAACCCTCAAGTTTTAGTTTTTCTCTGACGAACAAAACTTTGACCAGGATCAAAAGTCTAACAGAAGAAATGACAGGCAGTTATGTACAGATCTTTCTAAAGTACCTAGAGTGATGCACACAAAATTTCCAGCAACTGTGATGGTTTTAGGAGTAGCAAAGGTCATGTGATGCCTCCCCACTTTTTCCACTGGGTCTTAGAATTAATGCTACTGGATACATTGAGGTACTGGAAACTGTTATCAAGCCCTGGATTGATGAAGTATGCAATGGAAGGCCATACTTGTTTCAACAAGACTTAGCACCTTCTCACAAAACCCTAGTCACCCAAGAATGGTTGTCAGACAATCTTTACCATTATGTAACACCCAATATATATGGCCTCCAAACTTGCCAGATTTGAACCTCATGGACTACTACGTGTGGGGAGACTAATCGTCATCCTCAAAGTTTCAGTGAAAGCCGCCATTGTTCAGGTGATGTCCATAATGAATAAGGACCATATAGTGTCAGCATGCCAGCAGTTTCGATCCTGCACTGAAGCAGTCATCAAAGCTAAAGATGGTTCCATAGAATAATTTGCTTAAAAAATCATTATCAAGATTAATTGCCCAAATGTTTATTCAAATATATATTTATTTATGCTGAAATATAGTTGTTTTACTGTATA
>NC_068995.1:32760967-32762129 GCF_001194135.2 Octopus bimaculoides
TATATATATATATATATATATTTATATATATATATATGGGACTGAGTTTCTTCCTTAAAAAAAATTTCAAACAGTTCTTTTCTTGGTGACAAAGTTTTTTGAATATAGTTTTAGTTTCTGTCCAGATGTTGGTGGGAGTGTTACAAACCTATACACACATCCATGTGCACATACACAGACACACACATGCACACAAATATAAAGTATTAAATACAAGTTGGGATAGGTCAAAATAAAAATAAATAGAATAAACATTCTAAAAAGAAAGAAAGAAATTGTGTACTATTCTATGAATTTTACATTTTAAGTAAGAGTAGGTCATCATCATCATCATCATCATCATCATCATCATCATCTAACATGTTTTCCCAGGTCACATGGGTTGTATGGTTTCACTGGAATTGGCTAGGGAGAAGACTACACTGTCTGTTTTGGCAGGGGTTTTATAGCTGGATGCCCTTCCTAACACCAACAACCTTACAGAGTGGACTGAATGCTTTTTCTGTGGCACCAGCATGCAGAATAGAATAGTTGGGTATGTTTGGGTGAGTTTTTATGATGGTCAGGGTCAGGTCACAGTGATATTTACATTCCTGTGGAAGTGATGATTGCTCCAACTCCACAAATGATTGCCATCTCCTTGTGCTTCCTTGTTGTCAACTTTCCATCTATGACTTCTCGTGCACTTCCAACCAGTCAGGTCAGCACATGTTGCTACTCTTCCATCGTCATAGGACTTTCAGTTGATGGAATGATAAATGAAGTAATCATAAAGAGACATTTGTACACCAGTGGATTATTGTGATAAATGCTTGTACAACATGAATACTACTTACTGAGTCTCTGTGATAAGCACCAAGTGACAGGCCGAAGAGAGATGACCAGTAATCATGTGAAACCACAGGTTTTACATCAGTGTGTCCCTCTCCTAGAAGGATCTAGTGACAACAGCAAAGGGACCCTCACTCCCATTTTTTTTTTCTGCACACCCTGACACCATTCATGGGTATTTCTGCATCCCAACACTCTGACAGGTGCTACTACTCCGGGTCAGAGTTGACCTGGGAACAACAGTGGATAAGAGGTGGTTCCACCCCCTCAAAACCCAAGAACTCCTGAACCAGAGCCCCACTATTCCCGTGTAAGTAAACACACACATATG
>NC_068995.1:32762259-32788992 GCF_001194135.2 Octopus bimaculoides
GAACTCCTGAACCAGAGCCCCACTATTCCCGTGTAAGTAAACACACACATATGCATACACACACACACTCACACACACACACAAAGTATCCAATACAAATTGAGACAAATCAAATTAAAAATAAATAAATGAAATAAAGAGAAAGGAAGAGATATAGATATACAGGCACAATTTCATGAGGTGAAATTTGCACTTTAGACAATAGTAGTTCCTAAATATAATATTAATAATAATCCTCTCTATTACAGGTACAAGTCTATAAATTTTGAGAATGGGGTGTATAGTCAATTACACTGACCCCAGTACTCAAATGCTATTTATTTTATTGTCAGCCCAAAGCACCCTCTATGGACTGATAGATGGTGCATTTCTAGCTCATCAGGTGACTTAAGTATCAAATACAAGAGAGGCAACTCTTGAGCTGACTAGCAAGCTATAGCTTTATCAGAAATCACAGTAAATGAGATTTACTGATTTGTGTGCATCAGCCACCAGGCAATGGTGTTCTTATAACGCTTTACCTAAAGCAAGAATTTTTTAACCATGGTAAACTGCAGTGAAATAGCCTTTACAAGTTAAAAAACGTCCGAAATCCCTAAGAGAAATGCTGATCACAAAGTGGAGGGAGGTTGTGGAAGGAGACCCAGGAAGAGATGAGACGAAGTATTGAAAGCCAATCTCAAAACACTAAACCTTACAAAGGAGATGACAGAGAACCAAGATATGTGGCACATTAGTATACTCGAGAAGACCTGCCCACCACAACGGAATTGAGATTCTAAAACCAAGGTGCCATGTAAAAAGCATTGGTGTGGGTGCCATGTAAAAAGCACTGGCGGTGATGTCACATAAAAAAAGCACCCAGTACATTCTGTAAAGTGATTGGCATTATTAGGAAGGGCATCCAAAACAGACTATGGAACCTAGCATGGCCCCTAGCCTTGCCAGTTCCTATCAAGCCATCCAACCCATGCCAGTATGGAAAACGGATATTAAATGTTGATGATGACGATGAACTAATTACTTTACTTTCAATCATTGCTTCATGCTACAACTTTGTCTTTATATCAGCCAAGTGGGATATGCACACGAATCATTAAACGGTATTTACTGATTTTTTCACAAAGTTAAAAGCTTCTTGGTCATCTCAGAGTCACCTCTCTTGGTATCCAATACTGAAGACAGCTAACAAGCTAGAAAATCAGTATCTATCAGTCCACAGAGGACACTTTAAGGTGACAATAGTGTTGTTACACCTTTGTAACTAGTCCAAATCCTGCTTCCACAGTCAAAAAGCAAAGTACCAGTCTTGTATTAGGGATTAATAAAATTGTTAGTGCAACAGATGAAATACTTCGTGTTCCAGCTTTTCATGCTCTGAGCCCAAATCTTGTTATTACCTACTTGGGTGGTAGACCACCTGGTGCCTTGGGTACTTTTAACAAACTCTATTCTATTGCAAGCATTCAGGCCAGCTCTCTGGTTTGAGCTTTAGAGGCCCAGCAAAGGGGTCATGGGAATTACCCTTCCATACTGTCTAAGCAACAAAAGAATTCCTCTTTCAATCGGCAACATCTGTTCAACACCATATAATATTCTATTCACAAACATATTGATTTTATTTCTTAAGTGTCTTACAACTTAACAATTGCCAATTGTCTTGAGAAAAGATTTTTCTGTGATCTTTTTACACATGAATAAATTGCTTGAATACTCACAACATATAACATATGCACATAGGATACAGGTGTGAATATCATATAAATGCTTGTATGAATATTATATAAAAGTTTATACAAATTAGGAATGGAATATTATATAAAGGTTTGTATGAATTGGGGATGTAAATATCAAGTTTTGGAATTTTTTTTTATTACATATTCATAAAAACTGTTTTCATGAACCAAAATTGGGCATAAAATGCCATTTAATTTTGATGAATTGCAATTTGAGATTGAATTTTCATTTTAGTTTTGATTTCACTTTTCAGTTTTGGTACGTGGTAATAAAAAAAATTAAATCTTATGAAACAGAGACTTCAAATTCAAAAGTGTATTTTTTTTAATAGCTAAAATGACATTTCTATTACACTATTTTGTGGTGTGAGATAATCTCGTTACACAACACTCTCATGGTATCTACCATAATACAGTTCATTCTAATCGAAAATCCACACTTAAGTGGGGATAAACGTTGTTGTTTAATCCCAGATCAGCTCCTATCAAGAAGACCTATGATCAAAAGCATCCCAAGTGACCATCCAATCATACTTTTAGACAAAGTAGGTGTAAGACTACATCCAACATGTCCATCACTTTTTCTTGAATAGTTGTGTGATTTGAGGGAGATTTCATTGCTATTTCTAACAGGTTGAATATCATGTATAGGTTACTCTCATTGATTCAGATAGGAATCAATGTTGTTTAGCCAAAGTTAACTGTCACTGAACCAGACCTACTGGGGTGCTAAAATTCATTTCAGTGAGTTTTAGGAATACAAAATAAACATCACATGCTTTGTAATACCATTCCAGATTTACAGAGGAGTGCTGGTTTATTTGACTTGACATTGAAGGGGTACAGGACTAACAAAATATTAAGAAATATTGATCCAGAAGCTCCTTCACTGGTTTGTAGAATGAGAGGTAGACTCATAAAAAGGGCATTAGCAGATGGGAGCTGAATTTAAATGCCATTAAGGTAAACTTTTCCTCTCAATTTTCCAAGAAGAGTAAAATAAGAAACCAGTTTCATACAGAGGTTGATATAATTGACTTTACCCTTCCACAAACTGTGTAACCTTCAACCAATGACTGCCAGAAATCACTATGATGATGATGATGATGATGATGATGATGATGATAATGATGACAGTTTGAAATTTTGGCATAAGGTTAGCAGTTTAAGTCAATTAGATAGTGCAGTAAATCTTCTTTTTCATGATGTATTTACATTGAGCATGACACACAGATGACTATTTTACATACATGCATGCATGCACACACACACACACACACGAGAGAGAGACAGACTGACAGACAGAGACAGAGATATGCTGCAACTCATATTCTGTTGCCAACTATAAGTCGTATTCTGATGCACCACCTATGTATCATATGGTATAATGTCAACTACACATGAATGCTAACAAAACATCTCCAACAGATAATGTTGATACACTTTACAGTAACATATGGATGCTGACTAAATATTTGACAGCAGATGCCAATTAAACATCAACAAATAGACACCTACCACCAAACTTCCTCATTTTAGCAGCCAAATCACAATATTACAGACCAAAGTTCTTTTGTGTCTGATAAAAGTTGAATCTTAGCTGCCAAACATTAAAAAGACTCTGAAAATACATACATACGGTCTTTATGGACATAGATATTTACACACTTATTTGTGCATGTGTGTAAATGTGTGTTCATCTGCCTGAAATCCTACTTTCTCTCTATTTCTATTTTCAGTTTTAACCAACTCCTTTTCCTATCATGCTCTTTCTATACACATCAGAATGGTTAATATTTGACTATTCACCACAGGGTCCATATAAGATTTTTGGGAGTCCATGCAAGCAAAATAGTAAATTGGGGACCCATAGTAATATATTAAGGGCCCAGGAAAAAGGTTTGCTTTAGGTGTAGTTATTGTAAGAAACAGCAAGATTTCTTACTCTAACATTTTACATAGTTCAATCTACCCAAGTGAATGTGTGAAAAACAAAATAGGAATTCTGAAAGACGTATCTATAAAACTAATTTTTAAACATTGAATGGTTATGGGAGTTTACCAGAATAAAATAGTAATCAAAGGGATCCATGGATTAAAAACAGTTCAGAACCACTGATTTAAATGCTCCTTGCATTGATCATGTTAATATTAATGTAGCTACTGTTTATGTTTGGGTTATCCGTTCTCCATACAGTTCCAAAATTGAAACCAAATACTGCTACACTGTTAGGGACAGATCCTACATTATCTCCAGGAACTATTATTTCCTGTCAAGCTTTGTCAATAAGTTTGAACAATGAAAGACATTCTTTCCTTCACAGTCTTAAAAAAAGAAAATAACCTGCACCAATCAAAACTCTCCCAATTAGTAAGTTGTCAAACAGGAACTTTCAGTTGTCCTCTATGTCACGTAATTCTTTCTCCTTGTCAAATGCTTCAGTTAGGTCTTCTCTAAATCTCTGCTGTTTGATGAATCTCTAGGCACCCACATCTTTGTTTCCCAAACCAGTCTGTTTCTAGCTTTAAGTCTAAAGTTACTAAGCATTAACCTATGTTGGATTGTACATTCTTCACCAGGAAGAGACTTTGCATTTACAAGCATCTGTCTGTCCCACTTTCTGGTAAAAATATAGAATGTAGCCAATCTAGCTTGCATAGAGCATATGTCTACATATCTCTGCTCATTGGTTCAACCTTTTATTGTGCAGACATTGACTGTGACAGACATAATGTTGTGTGTTTGGAAAGAAGAGTGGGAAGACAGTGGGGGGCTATCATCTGTGTCCGAATGGAAGAAGGAGATTTGTATGA
Source organism: Octopus bimaculoides (assembly GCF_001194135.2). Lineage (NCBI taxonomy): Eukaryota > Metazoa > Mollusca > Cephalopoda > Octopoda > Octopodidae > Octopus > Octopus bimaculoides. Next base: position 32,766,810 of record NC_068995.1, read on the forward strand.
ACACCTGCCAGCTGGTGGAGGGTTCTTGGGCTCTTGTACATAACTAGTTTATGCAGTGAATTACAATTTCCTCAGTTTCCACAAACCTTCAGGACTTGCAAGGGGAAGGGAGAAAAAGGAAATGAGGCTGAAGTGGGGGTGGCTCAGGTTACAGACTAACCAGAAGAGAACATACGTATCTGGAGCAGTGGAATAATAGAAAGATTATAAGAGAAAGTAGTGTTTGTAGGTGGAAGATGCACAGGAGCTATAAAAACTATGGATACTTAAAAAATTGATTTTATGAAATGCCCCAGAGGCTCCTAAGAAGTAATGGATAATTTCTACTACCTAAGGAACCTAATTAGCAGCATGGGAGGATGTATGGAAATGTAATTGCTAGAATAACAGTAGGAGGAGAAAATTCAGAGAGCTTTTACTTCTGTTGGCAATCAAAGAACTCTCTCTCTCTCTCTCTCTCTCTCTCTCTCTCTCTCTCTCTGAGTGAAAGGAAGGGTGTATGATGCAAGTGTACAAACAGCAATGCTACATGGTAGTGAGATGTGGGCTCTGAATGCAAAGACTAGAGAAGAATGGAGCTAATGTGCTCCACTGGATGTGCAATGTCAGTATACATGTGTGACAGAACACCAATATATTGACACAAAAGTTAGACATAAGAGAAATTAGATGCAGCGTGCAGAAGACTGTACTGGTTTGGTCATGTGATGTAGATGGATGTGAATAGTTGTGCAAAAAGTGGATGAACTCACTGAAGAGGAAGACCTAGGAAGACATGGGGACAAAGTACTGAAGACTGAACTCAAGACACTGAGCTGAAGGACTGAGATATCTGGTGCCATCCACCACAGAAAAATTGATATCCTAAACTACCTTGGTTAATGCTTGTCTGTGAGGGGCTCTGCTCAATGCCCACTTGCATCCTCTCTGTCCTGTTAACCATTTCTCCCCACCTTTCATCCCCTAACACCCATCATTTCTGTATCACCTGGGACCAGAATAGCACATACTACATCCCCTTGCTTTCTCAGTTACCTTCTTCACCACCCCAAAACACCATAATTTCCCATTACCTTCCACTACCTACTGTCCCCACAAATCACCTCCATTCTGTGCCTTATCTCACCTGTGTTGTTCTCCCTCATTAACATCTTGCTTACCTGCTATCATCCTCAATGCCTCACCTACCTACTGCAACTCCCACCCTTGAACCTCTCCTATACCATCATTTGTCTCAATCACCTCTATCCTGCCCACCCACCCAGTCCAAACCACTGTATCACCCCACTTATTCTCACCATCCCCAATGTCCCTTGTGGGCAAGTCCCAACATACCTTCACCACCACCTCTCTCACTATTGCTCTCTTCGTCTTACTCACTGATTCACCCACTCTCCTTTATCTTACTCTCTAACTCACCCACTTTTCTTTTTCAAACGGAATATTCATGTATCTACTCTACAGTAGAATACCTATACCTGTTCCTCTATACCTCTAATGTCTCATCAATTGGCACAAAGCCACACCCCCTCCACTCACTACTACTCCCTCCTCTTGCAAGTTAGTGCTGGTGCCACATAAAAAGCACTTCTACTGGTGCCACATAAAAAGCAGCTAGTACACTCTGTAAAGTGGTTGGCATTAGGAAGGGCATCCAGCCATAGAAACCATGCCAGAACAGACAATGGCACTGGTGCAGCCCCCAACCTTACTAGCCCCTGTCAAACCCTCCAAGCGATGCCAGCATGGAGACCAGGCGTTAAATGATGATGATGATGCTGGTTGTCGTCATCATCATCATTTAACGTCCATTTTTTATGCTGGCATGGGTTGGACAGTTTGACCACAGCTGATAAGGCCAGGGGCCACACAAGGCTCCATGTCTTTTACTTGTTTTAGTCATTAGACTGTGGCCATGCTGGGGCGCTGCCTTGAAGAATTTTAGTCGAATGAATTGACCCCAGTACTTTTTGCCTGGTACTTATTCTATCTCTCTGTTGCCAAACCACTCAATTATGGAAACATAAACAAAACAATACTGGTTGTCAAGCAGAAGTGGGGGACAAACACAGATACAAAGACACACATGTGCAATGCAGTAGGATTGAACCCAGAACCATGTGGTTGAAAAAATATATAAATATATATAAATTATTATTTATATAGATAGGGTGATAAATTGAATATTAATTCAATTTAAAACCAAGTGACCTAGCATATAAAGAAACCTGAAAATTCAGAAAAAATTGTATTACACGTGTATAAGGGATGACCACTAGGTGGACATCCAATATGCTAGAAAGAGGTCATCAACGACCCAACCACAAAGAAAAAATAATGTTCTCCAGAAAAATTTCGCAAAACACCAGAACAAAATGAGAAATATACAGAATAAAGAATTCTTTATTCTGTATTATTTTTCTTTGTGGTTGGGTCGTTGATGACCTCTTTCTAGCATATTGGATGTCTACCTAGTGGTCATCCCTTATACACGTGTAATATAAATATATATATATCATCATCATTTAACATGTCTTCCATCTGTATGTATATACATATACAGATGCATACGTATATACACCACCTATACAAGACACATACGTATATATGCTTCATATGCACACATAAAAGCAGAAATAGTTGGGGTAATGAGTTGCCAGGAGAATATAAATTCATGTATATCTCAGTAGAATAAAAGCAGTGGAGGTAGAGGTGGGAGTTTGGGAGAAAGAGATAAGAAAAATGAAGGTTGTCTTGCTGTTTAAGAGGGGTCTTTCTATTTAAATGCACTTGTTACTTGATGTATGTATTTGTGTGTGTGTGTGTGTGAGAGAGAGAGAGAGAGAGACAGACAGACAGAGAGAGAGAGGGTGAGAGACAGAGAGAGGGTGAGAGAGAGAGAGGGTGAGAGAGAGAGAGAGAGAGGGTGAGAGAGAGAGAGAGGGTGAGAGAGACAGAGGTGAAATGCTTAATGGTATTTCATTTGTCTTTACGTTCTGAGTTCAAATTCTGCCACGGTCGACTTTGCCTTTCATCCTTTCAGGGTCGATAAATTAAGTACCAGTTGCATACTGGGGTTGATCTAATTGACTGGCCCCCTCTCCCACAATTTCAGGCCTTGTGCCTAGAGTAGAAAAGAATATTTTGTACACTGGAATCTTGTCTTAAACAAAGGTAACTTTATTTCTTTTCAATGAAGCATTTTGTTTTGTCTCAAATACAGACTCAGACACTGAACATATCTAAGGTTTTGGTAGAATGACACTATGGTAGAAGGCATCTGCCTAAGGTGTCATACCATATAGCAGGTTCAGTCCCACTGCATGGCACCTTGGACAACTGTCATCCACCATAGCCTTGGGCCAGCCAAAACCTTATGATTGGAATTATTACTAACTTATGAGTGATAGAATCTGAAAGAAGCCTGTCATGTGTGTGTGTGTGTGTGCATGCGTGCATATGTGTGCTTTGTGTCTGTGTTTGTCCCCCACCACCGCTTGACAACTGGTGTTGGTGTGCTTATGTTCCTGTAACTTAGCAGTTTGGCAAAAGAGACTGATAGAATAAATACCTGGCTTGAAAAAATAATGAGCGCTGGGGTTAATTCATGCCTCAGCATGGCCATGGTGTAATGAAAGAAACAAATAAAAGAGAAAAGCAAAGATAATCATAGAAAAACCCTGTTTTAACTGCAAACCACTATGTAGAGGCTTTCTTCATTGGTAACAGTTGTGGTAATAGTAACAGTTGGTAGTAGTGCTGGAGGTGTTGTTGTTATTGTTGTTGCTGTTGGTGGTTGTGGTGGTGGCGGTGATGTTAATGGCATTAGCAGTAAGGATGGTGTGGTAACAATGGTTTCGAATTTTGGCACAAGGCCAGTAATTTCAGGGAAGGGGCAAAGTCAATTATATCAACCCCAGTGCTCAACTGGTATTTATTTTATCAACCCCAAGAGGGTGAAAGGCAAACTTGACCTCAGCAGAGTTTAAACTCAGAACATAGGGACTGACAAAATGCCACTAAGCATTTTGCCTAGCATGCTGATGATTCTGTCAGGTCACTGCCTTATGGTGTGGTAATAATGATATTGATGTAGGTGGTGGTCACATGTCAGGGTTCCGAATTCACTCTGACTTCACTTGAAAAGAAACTGATCCCCCATCACAACCAAAAAGTGTTACCAGTCGAAAATTCATCAACCTAGGATATTATGCCTAAGGAAGAGATGCACACTGCCAAAATCTAGGTGGGACAGTCTTCAGGTGTTCCTTAACTCTTCACATTAAATATTTTAACTCTAACTCTATTGTCTCTTCACCAATTCATCATCATCAACATTTAATGTACATTTTCCATGCTGGCACAAGCTGGATGGCTTGGCAAGAACTGACAAGGCCAGGTGCTATACAAGGTTCCATAATCTGTTTTGGGTATCTACAGCTGGCTGCCCTTCCTAATATCAACCACTTTACAGTGTACTGGGTGTTCTTTACATGGCACCATCACCAATGCTTTTTACATGGCACTAGGACCCACACCAATGCTTTTTACATAGCACTAGGACCTACACCAATGCTTTTTACATGGCACTAGCACCCACACCAATGCTTTTTACATGGCACCAGCGCCCACACCAATACTTTTTACATGGCACCATGGTTTTAGAATCTCAATTCTGTTGTGGTGGGTGGGTCTTATTTATAATATTTCTAAAATTCACAGATGCTAATTATATATATATTTTTTTACTCTAGGCACAAGGCCCGAAATTTTTTGGGAGGGGCTAGTTGATTAGATTGACACCAGTATGCAACTGGTAGTTAATTTATCGACCCCCGCCAAAAGGATGAAAGGCAAAGTCGACCTTGGCAGAATTTCAACTCAGAACGTAAAGACAAACGAAATACGAAGAGTGATTTGATGGTGATTTGGCTGTTATTTCTAGCAGATCCTGACTCAGAAGCAAGTTTTTTTGGGGTTTTTTTCCTTAGTTCACAATTACACACACATTTTTAGACTTGAAATAGGATAAGGTAGGATCCATAATCCAAACTTAAGATTCACCAGGCATTAATAAACAAATGTCTATTCTTTATGACTATTTTGTTTTATTTTTCGTTTTATTCAGACTATATTTTCTCTCCACCTTTTACTTTTCCTTTCATCTATCTTTTTTTATGTCTTTTTCATTCAATCATTTATTTGTTGTTTTGACCTATATCATGTGTCTGCTTCAAATTCAAAGATTGTCGTAAAAAAATGTTTAAATAAACCAATTAAGATGGAAATACAAAAAATGTATTGTTAGGGACAAAATTGTTTGAGTGAGAGTTTAGGAATTTGCTACAGAGAGAGAGGGAGAGAGTGAGTGAGTGTGTGTGTGTGTGTGTGTGTGTGTGTGTGTGTGTGTGTGTGTTATTTCTTTACTACCCACAAGCGGCTACACACAGAGGGGACAAACAAAGACAGACAAACGGATTAAGTCGATTATATCGACCCCAGTGTGTAACTGGTACTTATTTAATCGACCCCGAAAGGATGAAAGGCAAAGTCGACCTCGGCGGAATTTGAACTCAGAACGTAGCGGCAGACGAAATACCGCTAAGCATTTCGCCCGGCGTGCTAACGTTTCTGCCAGCTCGCCGCCTTTGTGTGTGTGTGTGCGTGTGCACACGTGTGTGTGTGTGTGTGTGTGTGTGCGTGCATGCAAGTGTGTGTGTGTACATGCATGCATGTGTGTATCCTCAAAAGGTGTGCAATATTTTATGAAAATTAATTTTATAATTTAAGAATTCTTCGAGGGATAGGATCTCAGGTAGTCTACTTTAAATCTAACTATGCAAACTGACAAGATAGCTTCTGGCTGTCTAAATTTAGATTTAATAATATCTAGACAAGATTTTATTGTTTAAAATGTTTGTGGCTGTTATAAATTACTGGGTAGTTTTCTCATGCTTTTATGAGGCTTGTGTATTTAAGAAATACATGAAATAACTTCACAGGTAGAGACATGAAACTTTTAGGTATTTTGATTTTTTTTTATTTCTCTTTTATTTTGCTAATTTGTATTAGCTTTTCTTTTTAAATGTCAGTTTGACCTTCAAATTCTAATAATGGAAGTATAATTGACTGTTTCACTGATGAAGAAAAAAAGCTGAAGTCAACAGGTGAACAGAAGTAAAGAAGCACAAAGAAAAGGAATGAAGATTAGAAAGAGACAAACAGAAGGCCTGCATTTTTTGCTGGGATTGTCTACTTGGCTGAAAACACATGAACTTAACTAACCACCCACAAAAAAGGATCAAAGTACATCCTATTCTCCAAATATAAAACATAGGAGAGAAGTGTGTACAATATACAGAGTCTAGGGAAAGGGAAGCAGTATGATCAGTACAGAAAAATCAAGAGAGGATTTACTGTCAAGTGTATTATTGAAATAAGAAACAAACATAGCAATTGCCATTAATAGAGCCAAACGAAGTGTTTTGCAGAGTAAATACAAATACTATAGGGTTTTGAGTCAAAAAAACGTCTATCGAATGATATTATCCAAGCAATTAACAAATAAAACTCCCTCTTGGGAAATCAGTCAATTGAAATTTTTGGATAGTATAGAGACATTGCAGATTTGAGTGAAACTGGTCATAATTCAACCATTGAATTCGCTGTTTGAAGAGAATTGTGGAAAACAAACCTCATTCGAAGGCTTCTGACATTACAAAACAGCTAGAAGTTAGTCCAAAAACGTGTGTTACATATCTGCATAAGCTTGGGTATTATGGACGAGCAGCTGGAAGAAAACCTCTCCTTCAACCAATTAATATCATGAAAAGACAGAAATGGGCTAAGGAGATGTCAGAAAAATCCAGTTCATTTTGGGATAGAGTGATTTTTCTCAGATGAATCCAGATTTGCACTAGTTTCAGACAGTGGGCATGTTTGTGTCTGGAGGCTTCCCAATCAAGAGTTTGATTTGAAACGACTCCAACCAACTGTGAAACACGGCCGTATCTCTGTAATGGTATGGGGAACTGTCACCAGCAATGGTTGTTCTGAGCTGATCGAATTGAAAAATACATCGAAATACTTAAACAAGGACTACTTCCGATGTATTCACATGAGAACATAACGAGTTTTTATTCTTTTCAATACACTAGCCTGTCCTGTCTGTGATTGTTGCTTTTCTTTGTTAGGTTTTTTTTCTCTGCTTGTATTACTCTTTACTTGTTTCAGTCTTTTGACTGTGGCCATGCTGGAGCACCGCCTTTAGTCGAGCAAATCGACCCCCAGGACTTATTCTTTGGAAACCTAGTACTTATTCTATCGGTCTCTTTTGCCAAACCGCTAAGTTACGGGGACATAAACACACCAGCATCGGTTGTCAAGCGATGTTGGGGGGACAAACACAGACATACAAACACATATATACGACAGGCTTCTTTCAGTTTCTGTCTACCAAATCCACTCACAAGGCTTTGGTCGGCCCGAGGCTATAGTAGAAGACACTTGCCCAAGATGCCACGCAGTGGGACTGAACCCGGGACCATGTGGTTGGTAAGCAAGCTACTTACCACACAGCCACTCCTACGCCTATTGTATGTACATTTTTACTTAAACATTGTATCATTTTCAAACATAGTCTTGTCTCTCAGCTTTAAGCCTCTTGTAATATCTATATATTTTTTCATTTTTCAATATTAATATGTATATGTATAACTCTCTATGGCTTTTTTCTGCTAGTGTAGCTGTTGCGTTATATTCTACTAGACACACGTGGCCTTGTTTACATCATACTTCGTCTCAACCTGTTACTATTTCTTTAAACATTCTTATTCTTTTACTTGTTTCAGTCATTTGACTGCGGCCATGCTGGAGCCCCACCTTTTTTAGCCAAGCAAATTGACCCATGACTTATTCTTTGTAAACCTAGTATTTATTCTATTGGTCTCAAACACACACACACAAATATATATATATATAAATGACAGGCTTCTTTCAGTTTCTGTCTACCAAATCCACTTACAAGGCTTAAGTCAGCCTGAGGCTTAAGTAGAAGACACTTACCCAAGGTGCCACACAGTGGGACTGAACCTAGAACCATGTGGTTGGGAAGCAAGCTTCTTACTACACACCCAAAATATAAGAAAAATCAAACTTACTGAAGCATCAATAGCCACTATTTTCCTCACTCCTTTCTGGTAACTGATTAATTCATTTAGTTTTTCCTTTTTCTGTGATACTCATTTACCCTAATTTTAACTTTAATTTTTAATTCTTATCTTTATTTAAATTCTATTCTAATCACTTGTAACATCTTATTTCTAATTAGGTCTTTCTTATCCTACATATTTTTTAATACTTGTTCCTAAAAATTTTCACAATCTAATTTTTTAAGCTTTATTCAACCCCCACTTAAAATATTTATATATTTTTCCGTTAGAATTAATTGCTTTTATCCAGCAGATTCCCATCATTTTCAAAAATAGCTGCCCAATCAGCTTTAAATGCTGACTCCATGAGTTGGTTATCATGAATACTTATAAATGCTTATAAACTATTCTTCAAAATACTCACAGCTGCCTGGCAACTGGTTATGTGAAATTCTGAATAACAGTTTTCAAAAATTTTTTCAGCTTCAATAAAGTACTAATTTAGTCTACCACTGGTATTCAAGTACTATTTTCTTCACCTTGTTTGCACTTATGTGCTCACGCGCACACGCATGTGTATGTGTGTGTGTGTATTTTACTCTGATTCTTTCTTCATTTTTGACACACTGGAATATACTAATATCCTTGATTAGGGATATTTCTTCATTTTTACAATTTACTGACTTCTCCCTCGCTGATAATGAAATACTCACTGAATGAAATCCATACTCAATGCCATGGTCCATATGCTTAGCTATTTTAGAAACAGCTGTAAGAGACTCTTTATGTTCATATCCTCTATCTAAATTAAATGTTTCTTTTGAGTGATGCCAAATGTTTTGCTTTTTCATTTTCATCTATATGTTTACATGTATGTAGATAGATATTTATATATAAATACATACACACATGCACATACACAAGCACACACACACATGTGCACATGCACAAGCACACACACATGGTGAGAGATAGAGATTTATTACTTTTACTCAAAATCATTACTTCTTAACAACTACAATTTGACTTCAATGTATTAAATTTCACCAGTGATTTGCTGGGCTCAAGAAGACCCACCCTTCACAGCTGAAATGATATCCTAAACACCAACTTGGTTATGCTTGTACTTGTAGGCCCTAAGCCCCCCAACCCACCTGTCTCTATTCCATTAGATATTTCCCCTGCACCTCATTGCTTACCACCCATCACTTCTCCATCTATAGTACTACTTGGCTATTGCAATCATCTGAGAGTAGAATAGGCACATATTACATCTGCTCCCCCTCCCAAATCCACTTTCATTTTTCATTATCATCCCTGCGCACATTACGTCCGCCAATCACCTTTTTTGTACCTTCAATCATTGCTCTCATGGACTATATTCCATTCTTAACACCTCTATCACTCTTAATGCCCCCTCATATCTACCATCAGACCCTACTTTCCATAGCACCCCACCCACCCACACTCGCTTCTGAGCCACTCCTATATCTATTACCATCACTTGCTACATGCCTCTTTACTCCTATATTTCTCCCTCTACCTCACTACATCCCTGTGATCCACTGTATCTTGAGATGCTCCAGCATCCCTGCCACCACCACACGGGCTTCTTTCCAGCTACTTCCGCCTACCCTTAAATAATGCAAGGGGGAGGAATAGCCTTTTATCTCTGTTACAAGACATCTGGGCTTGTTCTATCACATCCTAGCCTCTCTACACTTGTCACAAAACCATCACCCCTCCCCCTCTTAAATACTAATCCCCCCCCACACACACACACATACAATTCAGTGGAGGAGGGGTTTTTTCTTTTTTCTTTTCCTTTCAACCTTTTTTACCCTGCTTTTTTTCTTTCCTCTATTTCCTGCTTCTTTCTATTTTTGCTTTGCAAGTTACCTAACAACCTTGTTTGTGATGATGACATGAAAAAAAAACCACCCAGTACATTCTGTAAAGTGGTTGATGTTAGGAAAGGTATCCAGCAGTAAAACCATACCAAAGCTGACACTGGAGTTTGATGCAGTCCTGCAGCTTACCAGATCCTACCAAAACATCCAACCCATGCCAGCGTGGATGTTAAATAAAGATGGTGGTGGTGGTGGGCAGGATGATGATAATGATGATGATGATGGCACTGTTCCTCCATAATTAGTATTTTGACTTTTGTTTTAAGTCAAAAAGATTGCAATTATTTTAATGCATCTCTGATAAAGTAGTTATCACCACTTAACCCTTTCGTTACCAACCCAGCTGAAACAGGCTCTGGCTCTGAGTACAAATGTCTTGTTTTCCTAAGTTTTGAATTAAAATCTTCCACCAAACCTTAGTCACAATTTATGTTCCTAACACTAGCTGAATGATAACTAAGTTATTTTACTAAATTCTTTATTATACTTAAAGTAATTGAAAGAAACACAGAGCATCTCAAAATAAATACAGTAACGAAAGGGTTAAACTGATTTTCAATACGTCTATAAGTTTTTGTAAATTTTCAATAGAAGACCAAACTTCAGAATTTGTCTGAGTACATTTACTTTAATGCAGGCAGAGTGAGGTTTAGCCTTGTATCTCTGTTACAAGACATCTGCGCTTGTTCTTCTATCACACTCTAGCCTCTCCACACTTGGTATAGAACTATCACCTCTCCCCCTCTCAAATACCCACTCCCCAATTTAGTGGAGGAGTTTTTTTTCTCTTTTCTTTTCCTTTCACCACTTTTTATCCCTGACTTAATAGACTTATACATTAATTAATATGATGGACTCTCCCATTGAAGACAATGTATGAATGTTCAACTTTTGTCGAATGACCTGCACAAATGATTTGTTTATAATAATCAAATGTTCATGCTGCACATTAGCTCATTCCCTCCACCAAATCAATGTTGTCTGAACAGAGGTGCACAGTGTACCACACATCCAGTGTCAAAGTGATTGCAGAGCAATGTGAACTGAAATATTTTGCTCAAGAACTCAATGCACCACCCAGTCTAGGAGTTGGAACCACAATCTTGTGATCATGAATGCAACACCCTAACCACTAGGTTATGTGTCTTCATGTGACACATTAAATAATGTAGTCTTAGATAGTCAATTCCTAAGAGCAGGACAGGATGACCTTGACTGGATTATGTTTGTACATATGTTTGCTGGTTCAGAACTTGTCTGGAGCTAAGCAACAACAAAATGTCTCCAAAGGGATAAGAAACATGTCCATAATGTAAGAATACAGAAATTGATCAAGGTGACCACCACATCTCAACCCCAAGTAATAATATTTGTCCAATAACGAATTTTTATATTCTTGGTAAAGTAATTCCTTTCCACTACTTGCATAATGTTTCAAATGGTTTTTACAAGGATAACAAAACAATAAGTATTTATATATGGATTGCCAAGGAAAGCCATTGGTACAGTTATATGCTCTTCCTACAACTAATTACAAACAGAATGACAAATATTTCAGCTATGAAGACACAACACAATAGTTGTAGCAAAACTTGATCCAACACTTTAACTGCACTGAAATTATACATTTGCTTATCATAAAATTCTAAACAATTAAACAGAAGCAATAAGCAAGATAGTGTTCAAAATTTCCAAATAAATTGTGTACTTTGGATTTTAGTATTATTGCTGTCATCAAAATATCTTAAATAGCTTTAAGGTCAAATAATTTTAAAATTAGAATTTTATATGACATGAGAATCATGTTAATATCACAGGTATTATTTCATCATTAAACAACACTGAACTCTCCCTAGATAACTAGGCCACTCTATTTCTAAGAACTTAACACCATGCTATGAGCTGGAGGTGGTTCTGGTTGTGGTATTACTGCAGTTGGTTGTGAATTTACTTTCCTTGCCCTGAATCTCAATGTTTAATTGCAATCCATTCACTATATGCTCCAATATGGTTACAGCCTACTGGCTTATAATCATGCTAGTGATTGCTAACAGTTTTAGGACACCTATTTTATAGCTGATTAGCAAGCCAGATTAGTGCTCTATTGTGCAGATATACTACAACAACAATGCGACAACATAAGCAGGCCTTTGACTGGGAGATCAATGCTTTGCTGATTCAGCCAAATGTGAATCATCATCATCATCATCATCATCGTTTAACGTCCGCTTTCCATGCTAGCATGGGTTGGATGATTTGACTGAGGACTGGTGCAACCGGATGGCTACACCAGGCTCCAATCTAATTTCGCAGAGTTTCTACAGCTGGATGCCCTTCGTAACGCCAACCACTCAGAGAGTGTAGTGGGTGCTTTTACGTGTCACCCGCACGGGTAAAGATTAAACATTCTTTAAATGTCTAAACATAATACTTCCTTCTCTTAACTAAAAATGAATTTAACCCAGATTTCAAATATTCACTAGTATATTTTAAAACATTTATTAAATAATTCAATAAAATAGATGCTATACAATCAAGCAAATGAAGTGTTGATCCCTTGGTTTGTAAATTTCTAATACATGACAGGTGTAGTGAGTTATCATCAGACGTACCCTTTAATTGTAACTCAGAAGGCAGTGAGAAAACTCCTAAATCCATCATGAAATCATTTATTATCTTGCAACATTTTATCTGTGGGTAACTTTTAACTTTTACTTGTTTCAGTCATTGGACTGCATCCATGCTGGGACACTGCCTTGAAGGGTTTGGTCAAATAAATCACACTCCCGATACTTATTTTTAAGTCTGGTATTTATTCTATCAATATCTTTTGCTGAACCACTAAGTTACAGGAACATAACTAAACGAATACTGTTTGTCAAGCAGTGAGGGGACAAGCATGAACATAAAGACACACACACACACTCTCTCTCTCTCTCTCACACACACTCACACATATCAGTCCTTTGTCATTTGAGCCCTACAAAGGAGATGACAAAGGACCAAGATATCTGGTACTCAAGAAGGCCTGTCTACCACAACAGAATTGATATTGGTGCTGATGCCACATAAAAAGACATCCAGTACACTCTGTTAAAAAGGTCAGTGTTAGGAAAGGCATCCAGCAGTAGAAACCATGCCAGGACAGACAATGGGCCCAGGTCCAGTCTCTAGCCATACTAGCTCCTGTCGAACCGTCCAACCCATGCCAGCATGGAAGACAGACATTAGATGACGATGATGATATATATAGGACTGGCTTCATTTAGTTTCTGTGTACCAAATCTACTTGCACAGCTTCGGTTGGTTCAGGGTTAAGATAGAAGACACTAGCTCAAATTGCCATGCAGCGAGATTGGACCAACATGGTTGGGAAACAAGTTTCAACCATACCAATGCCAATGACATTCAAATGAATCCTGTCTAAAAGGCAAAAAGAAATCACTGTCAGATATGATTCTAAAGAAATGAAGCCTTCACAATATTTCAACAACACACTGAAGATAAATTATTGAAGTAAACCAGAATTGAATTAGTTTTCCTTCCCTGAATTTTAATATTTGATTGAAATCCATTCACAGTATGGTAATACAGATTATAATGCCTGCTCCAGCATGGCCATAACCTACAGGCCATGTCGAAGAAGGATTTTTATTTTACTAAAATAATAAACAGTCAAGAAAACTAAAATTCTTGATTTCAAAATAGAACTAGGGTTTCAAACAAAGTTAAAACTTATTTCGTCATGTAATAAGTAAATATGTTATCCACTGCTTAGCAGTGATTTCTTGGCATTATAAATCCCACCCCAAAACACACCTGGTAGTGTACCACTCTCCTTACAGGTAACATTCTTGATAATTCTACATGTTATAACTCATGTTATAAGTGTCCCACCAAGAACTTAAGAAAATAACTAGAATGAATTTGAATTCAAAGCTTATGAGTTGGTCATAATACCATATCCACTTGGCCATTTTCCTTTTATATTGAATCAATGTTGAAATTCATCTAATTCTAATCTGAGACTAAAATAAACACTGTAAGCCATTCATTGTTACTGTGTGTGTGTGTGAGAGAGAGAGAGAGAAAAGAGAGAGAGAGAGAGAGAGAGAGAGAGAGAGAGAGAGAGAAAAGAGAGAGAGTGTGTGTGCATGTGTGTGTTTTCTTTAAGATCTTCAACCAAAAGCCAGTTTGTCGCTGTCAAGGAGATATAAAACAAACTTTTGCATTGTCTGTAAACTACATCACTGATACCCAGCAGGTAAATTTGTATGACATTTTTAAATGCCCCTCAGAAAACCATGAGCATTATAGACCCACTTGTTCTTTCATCATTTTTGAGCAAGGACACAAAACTGGAATACTGATTTTCTGACAGCAACTATCTCTCATCATTAAAAAAAAATTAAGGAACAATACCTAGCTATAGGCTCCAAATGTCATTAAATATGACAGTGACCAGATATTCTAGATAAGAAAATTTCCAACTGCAAATCATGTCATGTCTAGACGAGTTTTAGAGATGAACTCAATATTGGGTATTACTTTAAAAAAGATTTAAAAAAAGAAAACTTCTAACAAAAAAAAACCCAGTTAACATAGGAATTATTTATCAAAATTCCAGTCCTTTTAACTGTAACTTATCAGAACCATATTTGCACTCAAATGATATACAAAGACAGTGTTGTAGTATTAATAATAAATTATAGACAGCTACTTCAAAGATTACAATGTATTTCTTAGGGGTTTCCTGAGAAGTGTAAAACAACTTGAATGTTGTTCGACTCATGCTACAATCTGTCAGACTGGAGCATAAAGATTCATCCAAACCCACTTGAAAGTTGCACAGACACATATATAATGCTACTTATAGTTTCTTGAGTACAGTAGCTTAAGCAGGAGCCTTATTTATTGTGTCTGAAGTGCATAGTTATGGTATACATAGAATAAGTATAAAAATTATTGATATTTGGCCATGTTCGAATCAGTGTTATAAATAATAAAACTGCCTTGTAATGTGTATATGAGTGTGTATGTGAATTTTAGAAGACATAAAATAAAGAGGTAGGCTGCATGTTAACATAAAATTCAGCTAATGAAACTGACAAGAAGTGATAATGAGGCAGAGTTAATCATGGTTGTCATTATGAAAGTGTTTGTTGTTCATTGTAATGTGGTGTATGCTGAAATGCTAGTATTGGGAATTAAGGGATTTCATTAAAGTGGAAAATTATAGTGTGAAATAGGGACCTAACAACAGATAAGGATATACATGTAACAAATAAAGTGTGTGTGTGTGTGTGTGTGTGTGTGTGAATTAATATGCATATGTATATATATATGTGTGAGATTATGGAATGTGTTCACATTTACAAGTGACACATTATTCTGCATGTCTAAGCTTGTCTGGTCATGGACAAATTTAAATTCCTTGTTCATAAATGAGTGATTAACTGTAGGAGTGACAACCAAGTGTAAAAATATTTACTTCAGATTGAAAATGAACAAATTTATGAATGACAAAAATCATTCAAGGAAATAAATGACAAAGGGTTTTGTTGAAAGAGAGAGTAAAGTAGACTGTTGTTCATTCGATTCGTATTAACCTTGATTAAGAAAACCGTCCACGAAAGAGATTCCAGCTGTAGTTGTTTTGTCTTTTCAAGGCTATCTATGACTACATTAGAAGGTGTGTAGCTTAGTGGTTAGGGTACTCAGCTCATGGTCACAAGATCATGAGTTCGATATTTGGTGGTGCAGTGCGTCCTTAAGCAAGACACTTTATTTCATGTTGTACCAGTCCACTCAGCTAGCAAAAGTAAGTTGTACCTGTGATTCAAAGGGTCAGCCTTGTCACATCCTGTTTTCAGATAATCAAACTCTCTGTTTGTTAATGGCATATCAATTTTGGAGGAGTTGGTACCAACAGCTGTCAAGCTATTGGTCTATACTCTCAGGACAAAGAGACAACTTCAAGAATTTATCTTCTATGTCATTTACTTTACCCCTATTCATCTTTGTTGTTCACATACATGCCACCGGTCCTTCAGTTATTTCTCTAATCTCATCATTTTCATCTCAAATACATAGGCATGGATGTGTGGTTCAGAAATTTGCTTCCCAACCACATGGTTCTAGGTTCAGTCCCACTGCATGGCACTTTGGGCAAGTGTCTTCTACTACAGCCCCAAACTGTATAAAGCATTGTGAGTGAATTTGATAAACAGAAAGAAGTCTGTTGTATAAGTTGTGTGTATGTCTTCTTGTCTGAGCATTGCATGATAGTTGTAAATGGGCGTCTCAATCATATATGCAGTGTATTCTATTTGCAATCTTCCTTGAAAACATGTCTGGCAATGGGAAAATATTACCTTACTTAGAAGTAGGTGAGGATTGGCAACAGGAAGGGCATTCGGCCATAGAGAAGTCTGCCCCAATGAATTCTGTCCATCTCATGTGAAAATGAAAAAGTGAAAATGGAAATGTTATAGATGATGATGATGGTGGTAGTGGTGGTGGTGCTGATGTGTGTGCATGCGTGTATGTGTCTTTTATCTTTTACTTGTTTCAGTCATTAGACTGTGGCCATGCTAGAGCATTGCCTTGAAGAATTTTTAGTTAAATGAATTGCCTTCAGTATTTTTTTTAAGCCTGGTACTTATTCTATCAATCTCTTTAGTTGAACATATATATATATATATATATATATGAGCATGAGGCAGGCTTCTTTCAGTTGCTGTCTACCCCACTCATAAAGTTTTGGTCGGCATGTGACTATAGTAGAAGACACTTGTCCAAGATGTCATGGAGTAGGACTGAACCCTGAACCATGTGGTTGGAAAGCAAACTCCTTACCACACAGCCACACCATTTCTTATGTTAAAAATATTTTTTTAAAGATAGAGGGTTTGCTAAAATGTGTCATGATAGAAATAGGCTGGGAACAGCTATATCAAAACTAAGCCTAAGTTTTCAACTACCATCTTGCGTCTGAAATATATGTTCATTTTATCCTTTTTGAACTTTAGTCTGGGTGTAAGGTTATTCAAGAACAAAGAAAACTATTTGTAGCTGATATTTTACTTATCAAAAGCTTAGTACCAAAATGTTGACAAACAGTTAAAACAATTTAGGTTTCAAATGTCTAAACAAAGAGATGTTCTTTTAACCTTTCAACCTTTCAGAAACTATATTTTTACTTGTTACTTTTTCTTTTTAACAAATCAGAAATTTCAGTAAGCATTTATCCCAAATTTTCTAAAGGAAAGCCTTAAGGTTTTATTGGCAAAAAAGTTTTATTATCTTTTTTAATTAATTTTATTTCATATTAACACACACACACTGGTTATATTTTACTTCTTTATTATTCATCAAATAGTGAACTAATCAATTGTTTGAATAATCATTTGGTTAATCAATCAATCAGTTTCAAACAATTGAATCATTAACTGATTAATAATAAATAAAATAAAACCAGTGCATGTGTTTATCATTGGTATAATGACCCTCTCAAGATACAACAAAATCTGTTTCAAATACAAGTTCCCATTAAGTATCTTGCAAAACAAATACAAAAACAAAATATTCTTTACAATATTTTTGTCTTAATCATTAAGGGAGATCCAGCTATTGCAACTGAGAAAATTAATTAATTACTCTTTTCATTAAGGGAAATTGGGGTGAACAAGAACTTTTTAACCCTTTGTCTGTCCTGTGTGTCACATTTTCCCTTCATCCAGGCATCTTATATGATACACATTCCCAATTTTTTCAACTAACAGTAACTTGGGACTTATGAAATGAAAGGTTTATATTACTCAGAACATTATGAAGCAAGAGCTAACTCTTCTTCTTTGGTTGCCCTGCTTTTGTGGATTCTCATGACTCTCTGTCACCATCCAATTCCATTATTATTTGTCATAATAATTTCTCTAATTCTGCAAATCTCACCTCAAAGCAACACTATTTATGGTTGTACTTATTAAATGACACTAATTTAGCAAAGTTTTCTTCCCAAATCTAATCTTGAATATTAAAGAACTAATTTGGCAGAGAAATATAGCTAAAATCTGTACCTGAAAGTCAAACTTCATTCAGGATAGCTTAGCCATTCATCTGCTAGTAGTTGAGGGAATAAGACCAATAGGCTCAGATGAGAAGGGCCGGATTGTCATCTGGCAGGAGTAACACCTGTCCTTAACTATAATTAATAAGAAAAAAATTTAGACTGATCACAGCTGCAGTTGACTCTTAGATGATGATGATGATATTTTGCAAGTATCCTTTTACATTATAAATGCTTCAAACCCTTAAATTTGATACAACCTAATGACTAATTAATTTTAGCAATTTGTTTATTAAAATATGTTCATTTTTTTTTATGTCTATTCATGTACAAGTAAAGTTCCATGGCATAGTGATTTGGTTGTTTGGCTAACAATCCACTTAGGTGTGGGTTCGATCTTCAAACCAGGTGACATGTGTCCTTGAGCAATGCACTTCATTCACATTGCTTCAGTCCATTCAGCTGAAAATGAGTATCAGTGATATGTTATAGCCTTGCAACAGACTGGTCTCTGGTTCAAAGGGTATGTCTTATACTTTCAATCATTCTATAAACCATAGAAACACTACAGAAATCAAGATAAGCTCCAGCCTAATGGATGTGTAGACTCGAGACAGACTTATCTTATCTGCAATATTATGTAATCCGCTTAATGATTCTTTCATCATTACTTTGACTAGTATGGCATAGGCCAGGCATTGTTAAAGAGATCTACTAAGACCCAAACATGTCCAGAGCTGTCTAGCATATTTCCTGAAATGATTATCGTTCATTGAGCTAATTTTGTCTTTCCCTTACCATATATATATTTCTAATTAGATTTTTAGTGCTGATTACATTAAATATGTTGACCCTAACTTAATATCTAAATACTAAATGCAGCAAGCTGGCAGAATTGTTAACATACCAGGCAAAATGCTTAGCAGCATTTCCTGTCTTTACATTCTGGGTTCAAATGCCGCCAGGATTGACTTTGCCTGTCACACTTTTGGGGTAGACAAAACAAGTACTAGTTGAGTACTGGGAGCCAATTTAATCAATTTAGCCCCTGATGGCCTTGTGCCAAAAACTGAAACTTATATTTAATTACTATGCTATAATTTCACAATTTACAAAATAAAATAATAGTCTTCTGATGCTGACACGAGTTGACACTGTTTGATAATTCCCAAGTGAAATCAAAGAAAGAGCAAGTGCATCTAACAACTTGGAAGTGTGTAGAATAATATGAAATGTCATAGTTATTATATCCTACAAAATTAGCAGACACTCTGAAAGAATTAACTAGAGTAAATGAGTTCAACTTGAGATGAACAGCAATAACATAAAAAAGTAAAGATAAATTGTCATATTCTAAAACATTAAATAATTTCTAGATAATTTCAGAGGAATTCCTTAAGTTTTGTGTATTCAGATACAGTAATAATTTATTTCAGCTTTCCTTTTTTAGGAGTGAAGCACAAATTATACCAATAAACTAAAACTTATCATTCATTTTTAAAAGTGTAAGTTTTCAATTTCACTGTTAATAACAGCAACTATTTTTTATATGTTATTTGTTTCAGTCTTTGGACTGTGGCCATGCTGGGGCACTGCCTTGAAGGGTTCAGTCAAACAAATCAACCCCCACCCAATACTTATTTTTAAACCTGGTACTTATTCTATCACTCTTTTTGCTGAATCAGTAAGTTACATGAACATAAACAAACCAACACCAGTTGTCAAGTGGTGATGGGGACAAACACAAAGATATGTGTGTGTGTGTGTGTGTGTGTGTGTGTGTGTGTGTGTGTGTGTGTGTGTGTGTGTGTGTGTAAAATCCAGGAATCGAGCTGTAGGAAGAAAGTTAGCTTCAAGCAATCCATAATGAATATGAAAAAACAACTTTCAGGAACAATAGTGGTTTATTGAGATGGAAGGTTGCAGATGTTTTTTTCTTTTATCAAAGAATGATGAGCTGAAAAAAGTCCGTATTATATTCTTTGGTAGGCAACTAGGGTTGTCGAGTGTGCAAAAAAGAATACAAGTGTTACGGAATGGAGTATAGGAAATCTGGGCTACATATGTTTCATAGCGAGTGGAACCTCAGAAGTGGTAAAATCCAAGTGAGGTGTATAATGCCAGCTACTCTTTGGGCCAAAGATATCTTGATTGGATTAAAGGCTACATTGTCGCAAGGAGGTACATGTTGATGCAAAGATCCAATCAGAATGTGAGGAAGGCACAGTTTGTGAGGGATATATAAATGAGGGGCGAAATAACTAATAGAAGGGAAGAAAGAAGAGAAAGAAAAGTAAATAAATAAATGAAATGAAATAAAATATAGAGGAGTGAGAGATGGGAGGAACTGGACATGTTGGTGGTAGGTAATATAGTAGTTTTAGCTTAATCACAGAATTCAATAGTGAGATTAGCATTTGAAAAGAAAAGAAATTGGAAGGGAGAGGGTGGGGTAATATTTTTGATGGTGGAGGACAAAAGAAAGCATGTATGAATAGGCGTAGGAGTGGCTGTGTGGTAAGTAGCTTGCTTCCCAACCACATGGTTCTGGGTTCAGTCCCACTGTGTGGCACCTTGGGCAAGTGTCTTCTACTATAGCCTCAGGCCGACCAAAACCTTGTGAGTGGATTTGGTAGACGGAAACTGAAAGAAGCCCGTTGTATATATGTGTGTGTGTGTATATATATATATATGTGTGTGTGTGTGTGTGTGTGTGTGTGTATGTGTGTATATGTTTGTGTGTCTGTTTGTCCCCCCACCTTCACTTGACAACCGAGGCTGGTGTGTTTACGTCCCCATAACTTAGCGGTTCGGCAAAAAGAGACCGATAGAATAAGTACTAGGCTAACAAAGAATAAGTCCTGGGGTCGATTTGCTTGACTAAAAGGCGGTGCCCCAGCATGGCCGCAGTCAAATGACTGAAACAAGTAAAAGAGTAGAAGAGTATGAATAAAGCAGGGTAGGGTGGGGAGTTTAAGCACAGCTAGTGGCTTTATGGTCAAAAGGCGTAAATTAGTACAAGAAAAAAAAAAAACAATCAAGTGGTGAAGTGTATGTAGGCATATGTATTTGTATGTTTACAGACGGGGGTTAGGAGGGGTAGGGAGTAGAAATATAGGGAGAAAAGATTATTTGGGGTAGTAAGTAAAAATACAGAGAGAAAATTGTAATTGATGATTAAGGAATTAAAAAGGGAGAAAGAATATTGTTGGTTTAATACACAGTGGTAGTGAGGGTGTATGAATGGAAAAAGAATATGAGAGTTATGGGGAGACAAGAGCAGGGTTGTAATTATTTGTATTTCAAGAATAGATTTAGTGCCTGATGTTTGCAGGTGAATATTATACTGCTGCGTTCATGGATTGCAAAATAGCCATGATCTCGGCTATGCAAAGATCACACTTATTATTATATCTGCTGTAAAGTTTGGCATGGGTGATTATGGACCATTTGAGAGTGTAAAGAGTGTTACTTTATTCGTAAGTCGAGATAACAATGTACTGTTAGATTTTGTATGGTATTTGAAGCTAGAGTAGTGATTGCAAAACCAAACCTATCCATACCACAAACATGGAGAAAACCTGCACTACATGAACTTCTCTTCCAACCCCTACCCTCCATCCTAAAATCTATTGTAAAAAGTGTGTCCTACCGGATCTCCTATTTATCTGCTAATCAAGATTTATTCGATCAATATGCTGAATACTACAACTGTGCCCTACAATGTGCCAGATATAAACATTCAACTGAATACATCCCCATGTGGGACATCCCTCTCTCAACTAAATCCAGAGCAAAAAAAATAGTTCCCAACCCCCAACCCAAACATTGGAGTGAAAATCAACCTAACAAACAACTCCCCTATCAGATAACCTCTAATCCTATATACACAACCTATCAAAACAGACATGAACATACATATCCAAAACCCTATCTCCACCCAGGTAACCCCGCCTAATCAGATTAAATGAACTAGAACCCGAGACATCATATGGTTCCACCCCACCCCCTTTGCCCTTAATGTCCAAACTCTTCTTCGCCCTACTCGAAAAGCA
>NC_068995.1:32789083-32805870 GCF_001194135.2 Octopus bimaculoides
TTATCCTACTCCACCACCACCAACATTGCCGGAGTTATCCGAGACATCATAACAGGAAACTCTCAAATCCACTAACAGCTAACCCCGACCCTAGTAAATTAATTCAACATAACCCCTCAACTCCAAACATATAAACCAAATACACCAACTGATTCCTATAACAAAATAAACCCTCATAACTACAACTACAGTGCCATTTCTAACACCCGACCCTTAAATTTACCACAACACCCGACCCTTAAATTTACCACAACACCCAAATATACCTTCTGCCATAACAGAGGATACCACTGCACACAATAATTATCATACCATACAACACAACAACACCACCTTCAACCCCTTAATAATTGATAACCTTAGCACCAACTATAATAATGAATGTAACACTGATTCTTCACTAAATAACAGGCTCATCCACAGCATCCCCTACAAACCTATACAGCTGCAGATGCCAAACCTCCTGTCCTTCAGATAACTGCTGTCTCACTATGTAGCCTGGATTTCCCATACTCCATTCTGTAACTCTTATATATATGTATGTATGTATATATGTATGTGTATATACAGGGGTTGGACAAATAGTGGAAACACCTTAAAATTTCAAACAAATTTATTTTTAAATGGGGTGAGACTACCTTTGGCAGTAATTACAGCTTGAATTCTACGAGATATGAACTCGTACAAAGTTTCAATTGTTTCCAAAGGAATTTTTGTCCATTCTTCAGCAAAAACAGTCTCCAGTTCTTGCAGTGATGATGGTGGAGGATATCGACTCCTTACTTGTTTTTCTAAAATGCACCATAAATGTTCAAAGAAATTAAGATCTGGGGACTGTGGTGGCCAGATAAGTTGTTCAACTTCACTAGAATGTTCCTTGTGCCATTCAGTAACAACTTTAGCTGTGTGAATTAGTGCATTATCATCCTGAAAGATTGTGTTTCCCTCCGGAAACAGTTCCACAACCATAGGATGAATTTGATCAGATAATTCTGCCATGAAAGGAAACCATTGGGCTGGCAGATTTCCAAGATATATCTACCTCAGATCATCACAGATCCTCCTTCATGTTTAACAGTTGGAAGAAAGCAGTCGAGGTCAAATGCTTCTTCTGGCTGTCTCCACACGTATACTCGGCCAGTGGTTGGAAATAAGGTAAAGGATGACTCATCTGAGAAAATAACATTCTTCCACTACTTTAGGGACCAATTCTGTAGGTTTTTTACTCCACTCTAAACGCTTTGCAATGTTTTTTTTTAAAGTTGTAGTTTTCTGATTGCAGCCCTCTCATGAATCTGGCTTTGTGCAGCTCCCAGCAAACAGTTTTTGTGGAAACTGAGTTCTCGAGGTGGTCATTAAGCTCTGCAGTAATTTTGGGAGCTGCACTTTTGTGATTCTTTCTAACAATTTGCGTAAGAGTTCAGCGGTCCCTATCTGAAAGTTTGGGTTTTCTTCCGGAGTTTTATTTTGACAAGGAGGTTTTTCCCTCTTTCTCAAAGGCTGTTATTACTTTCGAGACAGTACTTCTTGATACACCAAATATTTTGGCTGTTTTCATTACGTTAGCACCTGCCATAAGAGCACCAACAATTTGACCTCTTTCTAAGTCTGATAGATCTGTCATTTTAATGAATTTTAATTACCTTTTTCTGATCATATCTGAAAAGAAACAGCAATTTTAGCAAAACATATCAAGCAACACTAATAATAAATAAAAAATAAAAAATAAACAAGCTTTTGACGGTTTTATAGATATTTCAAAATTATGCTATGATGCTAGGTGTTTCCATTACTTTGTTCCCTGTATGTGATGGACTACTTTCAATTTCCTCCTATTAAATCCACAAGACTGTTTGGCCTGGAGCTAGAGCAGAAGATACTTGCCCAAGGTGCTGTGGAGTGCAACTGAACCCAAGACCATATGGTTTGGAAGCAAGCTTCTAACCACACAGCCATACTATAGCTTCATTGTTTCATCATGTTAAACATTTTTGAGGTTATTGAAGACTTAGAATGTAGATAAACTATAATCATCATCATCATTTAATGTCTGCTTTCCATGCTAGCATGGGTTGGATGGGTTCACAGGAGCTGGAGGCTGCACCAGGTTCCGTTGTCAGTTTTTGGCGTAGTTTCTATAGTTGGATGCCCTTCCTATGCCAGCCACTTTATGGAGGTTACTAGGTGCCTTTTGCATGGCACCAGCACCAGTGCTTTTTACACGATACCAGCATCAACAAGGTCACCAAGTAACTTGCAAGACAAAACCGCTTTAGCTGGAAGGAGGAGCACAAGTGAGGGGTAGGACTTTGTGCCAGTCAATGAGAGATTAGAAGTATAGAGGGACAGGAGTAGGTGTCTTGTTGTAGAGTAGATACATGGATAATATAATGTTAGTAACAATATAATAAATACTAAGCATAACTCAGGTGTGAATTTTAGGTTCTCATTCTGTTACAATATTTACAACTTCCTACTTTATTGAATGTTGTCGACTTTATGCTTTATTTATGATTTATTATTATGCAGTGGAAATTGGATCCTTTCTATTTTAAATGGTAAATTTGTGTCACATGGAGCCACTCTGTTACTAAGAATCAAAACTTGTCCAGTCAAGGTATCACTTATTATTGAAGCTTCAATATAGTTGAATACAATTCAGATGAAGATTAAGAGTACAACTGCTCCAGTTTTCAAACTTAGAAAATATAGTGCCATTCTAGAAAGTATGAGCAAATTATTAACTAGAATATCAGTCAGTTTTCAGTTGATCATTACTAATTTTTCTTTACTAAAATATTTTTAAGACTTACAGATGCTGAAAATAATGTAGCGTAATGTGTGATGTTGATGGATGAATGTAAGTTCACGGGTGTAGCAGATGATGCAAGGCGTGTTGGACTGGCATCAAAGGAAAACAATGAAGAAAGAATAGGAATGTAGTTTACATTATTTATTTGGTCACAGTTGCATTTACTTTGTTGGATACTTGAATCAAATATGCTGCTGCATAAAGTAGCCAACTACTTTGAATTGGCGAAGTAAAAATGGAGGAAAGAGAATGTTGATGGGACAAGATAGTACTAAGACATATTTTGTGTCTGCGTGTGCATTTGTCATTCAACTATGTTGTATTGTTTCTCTTTCTTGTCTGTTTTGTGGTCTGCAACTACTAACTGTTGCGTGTCGCTCTACTCACAGTGGTCACCATCTCATCACAGTGCTGACTGTTCACTGCTAGCTCATGCTGGCTAAGTGGCATGTGTCTATGGGAACTCGTATTTATAATGGCCTCTTCTAGCTAGAAGGATGAATATACCATTACAAGAGTGGCTTGTACCTATTTAGGTCAAATGTTGTCCATCTGAACTTTCCGTGACACAGCCCAGATCGGAGGCCATCACTTTTTGACAGGACAAAGAAATTTTTCCACCTGGTCAGCCAATTAGCGGTAGATCAGGTGAGCAAGAATTCTTAGATTCGGTTTTGAATCTCAGCCCATAAAATGTAGTTTCCACAATCAGATTATACAGGAAGATATCATACTCAACAACTGGTATAGCAGTATTATAATCAACTGCTACAAGGATAAAGGAGACGCCTTAAATAGCAGTAATTACAGAAGTATCATATTGATGGACTGGATCATGAAAGTGACAGAAAAAGTTACTGCTCAACTAACTAGGAAGAGTTAGCCCAGATGAGATGCAGTTTGGTTTCTGTCAGGAAGAAGCACTATTGATACACTCTTTATAGTAAAGCAATTACAGGAATAATTGCCTTACTAGAAAAATAAACTGCTAGAAAAACCTTTCATAGTGTCACTTACCCGCTTACCCTTGTTGCAGAAGTTAGGGATAAATGAATAGCAGGTGAGAGCCATCCAAGCCATGTACACAGATGTTGTTGATAAGGCAAGAGTTAGCTATGAACATAGCAATGAATTTAGTATGCAGGTAGTTCACCAGGGCTCAGTTCTTCATCCTCTTCTTCTTCATCATAGTCCTCCAGGCTATGACAGAGGGCTTACGATTGGTTGCCTATGGGAGCTCCTCTATACTGATGACCTTGATCTTATAGCTGAATCTGTAGTAGAATTAAAACTGTAATTCTAGGCGTGGAAGCAAAACCTAGAATCAAAGGGCCATGAAGTTAACTTAAAGGAGACCAAAGTTGTAATAAGTAGGAAAACAGACAAACCACTAATCCTTGCAGGAAAATACTCCTGTTTAATATGTAGAATGTTTGTGTGCATGGTGGTTGGCAGGATTGATGAAATTTTGGCCCTGGTTTACAATAAGTGATCAAATAGACATAGTAAATTTAATAGCTTGTCAAATTAATGTTAATTATCAATGCAATTTTATTTCTGTAACATCTGATACTTGAAGGAAGCATTTCTTTCTCCAATGATCTCTTTCATAGTTCTCCAATGGTCTCTCTTACATAGTCTATCTGTATCTGAATGAATGCTTCTGAAAACAATCAGATTGCTCTAAACTCAACAGCAACATACACAGCCCTTCTGAACGTATATCAGTCTGTAACTGTTCTGGTTTTGTCCACTTAATTATTTTTCTCTGCATCAGTACCAATACCCTAAAACTATATAAGACAACTGCTTCAACAATAAGTAGGTTTTAGAGAGAGAGAAGAAGAAACTTTTCTAAAACAATTTTATGACATTACCAACAATATCCATCCACAACTTGGACATTTTGCGAATTTGCAATTAGCTTGAAATATCTCACAAACCATATCCTTTCTCATGAACCCAAGGCTCGCACTTATACAAAAGTGTTGCTATCCTTTCGGGGTCAATAAAATAAGTACTAGGATTGCCTAGTACTTCGAATTTATATTCCATCTTAAACAATAACAAATTATAAGTTAATCATAGTTTAGTGTCGTCAATAATAAAACCCCGCCTGATATCAGAAAGTGAAAACTAGTTACGTTACACCAAAAAAATCTCTGCGCGTAGCTAATAGCATTTACGCAGTCTCGATCTTCAAGATTTTACAAACAGCTAAGAAAATGAAACTTTATATTTTGCAATTTGAACAGTGGTTATAAATTTATCATAAAACTCATAAAACTGAGCTACGAAAACGCAACCGATGTGACGAAGAGTTGGTGTATTTTCGACGTAAATAAAACAATGCGTAAGAAATAATAAATATGATAAAGGACTAATACATTAATAAATAAGGAAAATGTTTTACAAGGAAGAAATAAATTCAATAAATAAGCAGGTGTCTTACATTCAACATACATTGTTTACATTATCATCGAATGATTTAATGAGACAAAAATAAACTAGTAATGTTCTAGATTTAACTCTCTAAAACTAAATATTGATTTTAAAAACGTATAACATTAGAACTGATCTTACCGTAAGACTTCCAGAATAACACCCCAAGAAATATAAACAAAGTCACAAGTACTCTTCGTAACTCGCCCATCATTTGCATTTTCATGTAATTTCCTCCTTTACTATAACTCTAATCGCATTACATATGAACTTCAGTCCAAACAGTTTCTGGAACACTTGTACTTGAAAGATAACATCGTAATAAATCTATTTAGCAATTGGCAAAACAATGATCAATTAAACATACGAAATAGAAAGTGTGACCGACAGAAACTCAAAGCGGAAGTAATCGTTTACTTGCAAAATGAAGAGTTCTACAAACTTGCAGGAATTTTTTCCGTGACAACTCCCCAATAACGATCGCTAGATGTCAACTGGGTATATCATCACGATATAATTACTGTATGATTATTAATTAACTAGAAGTACTGGTCATGGTAGCTGATGCTGTTACTCATTAACTGTTAAAGAGAAGATGAAGATACCAAGTATATGAATAAGAGATTTTGATTTTGTTGTTTCTACATTAGATGCATGATAAAAAAAAAAAAATACTGATCACAATTGCTAAGTCAGATAAATGATGAACAGCAAAGCGGACAATGCCATAACAAACGGGAGTTCAATATCCATAAAGAAATTTCATTAAAATTTATTTCCTGGAGTTAAGAATTAACATCAGAGATAGAGTTAAAGAACAGAGATATGCAATAAACCAATTTCTCAATGAAGTATTATATCTCTCATAAAAAGTGCTTTATATATAAGCTGTAGTATAGACTATCTAAATGAATAAAATCTATTTTCTCATTCCATATTGTCCACTCATCTGGGTGATTTGTGTTAGGAAAGGCATCTATCTATAAAAACTGTGCCAAAAGAGACACAGAAGTTTGGTGCACACTCCTGCCTGGCCAACTCCTGCCAAACCGTCCAATCCATGCCAGCATGGAAAGCAGACGTTAAATGATGTGGGTTTTTCAATTGAAAACAGTTGGTTTTTACCTGAAAATTAAGTGTTAGGAGTGCATACAGATAACACCTCCACAATATCTACAGTACACACACAATACATTAACTCTTCAGCATTTTAACTGGCCCTATCTCATTCAAATAGTTTTCCTATTTTATGTTTGAACCAACCACATCCAGCCTCTCAAACCTACATTACAATGCCAATCTAAAAATAATAATCACAACATTGAAACTTCCAAGCTACAAGATAATGCATGAGTAATTCAAAGTGAGAATATATAAGCATTACATTTGGCAGAATAATCTGAATGCTTAAAGAGTTAAAGAAAGAAAAACAATTCACAAACCCAGTTAGACCACTCACAGATACCACATTTAGCAAATGCAAGTGTAGGGATTTGAACCCCAACTGCAAAATTACCAGTTCACTGTCATGACTGAACCACACCATTTTCATGTGAACAACTAAATATTAACCAATCAGCTTGATATTTGAGATATTGAACATAATCTCAAATGCTCTTGCAATTCATGTGATAACCAGTACCTGTAAAGATTTAAGAGTAGAAGTTCAAAACCACCACAGAGAACACATCTCACCTTTCCCCATAAACCAGACCAGAGCAGAGCTCTAAAGACATTTCAAGTAGGATACATTTCTGCTTCATTTGTAAGCTAAAACAATGCAAAAGCATATTGTGACCAGCGATGTGTAACATCTGAAAGCCTGGTTGGTCACATGATCACATGATACATGCTTAGCCTTCCCTTAATAAAATCTATTGTTAAATGTTTGTGAGTTTGCTTTGCTGTAATGTACACAGCTAGCTTAATCTTACATCATGACTGGTATAGCAACAACATCAATTTTTGACAATGATACAAACACAACACCACCATCTTGCAACGACAGTGAATGTGACACAGAAATGCCATTATAATCTTACACCAGAAATACAACATGCATCCCATGACAATGGTAACACTACAACTAAAGAATCCACAATAATAGCACAAACAATACATTAGATCCATTATGGATTAAACCAGCCTTGTTTGGGTTTCCAATCTCTCCAGTAAAACAAAATATTAATTTAAGATACAAAGAATACAAAATGGTGTTTTATGCATTTCAGCGTGTTGATTGCAGTAAACCTTTGCTTTAATGCCTTGATTGGCTTCCAGAAAGCTGCAATGGACAACACCAATTGCAGACCACCAGACAGTCACCATAATCTTTTGCTGATGCAACTTTGGCTTTGGGGGACTCATCACGATCAAGCCATTGACCTGATCGTTTATGATTATCATAAAGGATCCACTATTCGGTCAAGAAAAGGATCGTTGGTGTTTTGCAGAAAGAGCATCAAGCACACTACAAAATGCCAAACTTTTTGATTTTCATTGAGTTCATGTGCTACCCATTTATTGAGTTTTTCACCTTATCAATCTTCTGCAGATTGCATGAGACCATTGCAATACCGATACCAAGTGCCTGAGACATTTCTGTGATACTTTGACATGGGTTTTGTTCAACAATTGCTTTCAGTTGTTCATTGCCAAGACTGCATGACCGTCCTCTACCTTCTTCATCTTCAAGGCTCTCATCACCACTACAGAATTTCTGAAACCACCTTCGTACTGTGCGATTACTTGTGGACCCCTCTCCCCATGCTCTGTTGATATTGGCAGCAGTTTGGGAGGCATTGTGTCCAAGCTTGAACTCATGCAAGAAAAGTAAGCGAAGGTCCTTTTTTGTCATGTTCATAATTAAGGGTGCTTATGCTTCAAGAATGCTTTCTATCTGAAATAAGTAGAAAATTATTAAAGATCATACATCAATTATTAAGTATGTCAAAATTCACCTAAATACAACACTTAGAGCGGCCATTATTTTCAGAACAACCTAATAGTTAAACAAAATATGATTCACATAGCTCTACAATTTTCTATTATTATAAGCCACTAGAATATATACTTTCAACAATCAATCTCAAATGAGTCAACCAAAATATATTTTGAAAAGTACCCAAATTAACAATGATATCATGAAATGATCTATACCAATAAATTATAAAGCATGATGATAAAATGCCAATTTTTCACAACTATATATCAAGCTTGATTGATAAACCAAGAGTTTCATTTTGTTGGGAAGATCTTTGTTCTTAATGACCCATTTTGTACAAGGGAGAGTCAAAACTTATACACACTCTTGTTTTCTCAATGTGTTTATACAAAAGCAGGGAATAAACAAGTATGTCATTTTTCTATATAGCCTCCTTCCTTTTCGATGCACTTGGTCCAATGGTCCATAAGCTTGCATATTCCCTCCAAGAAGAAAGTTTTTGGTTGGTCGTGCAACTATTTATATACCGCTTCCTTCATATCTTCATCTGTAGGAAATTGACAACCTTGTAAACTATTTTTGAGCAGTCCAAAGATATGATAGTTGGAAGGGGCAAGATCTGAGCTGTAGGCAGGGTGTTCCATCACTTCAAAACCCAATTGATTAATGGTTTCAACAATCTGGGCAGCTGTGTATGGGCATGCATTGTCATGCAACAACAAGACTTTCTTTGACAATAGGCTTCAGTGTTTGGTGTGATTTGCTGGCTTCAGTTTGTTGGCCAGCAAAGCACTGTATCTTGTACTGTTGATTGTACACCCCTTTTCCAGAGAAATTGAATCACTGCTCTTTGTTCTTCTTTGGTGCACATTGCTAGTGGAGCAGCCATGCTTACACTGTAAAGCCAGAAAGAAAAATGGCATGATCAGGCTCAAACTTCGATCACATGACCACAATAGTACCAACTATAAGCACACATGTGCAGAAGGCAGTGTGACAATAATAAAGAGATGTTATGGGGAAAGTGTGGATAACTTTTGACTTCCCCTCGTAAGTTTGCAAATGCTGATTGGACTAACCCAGTTTTGTGTTCAACATTCTTTTCAGAAGTACATTTGATGGAAAGAAGACTTCTGAGACTGGGATAAGCGATAACTTACTTGAGAGATGTATTAAAGATAAAAATGTTGAAATCAAAGAGTTTGATCTTCCAAACAGACAGGGTGAGGGCTTTATTCTTCTTGATATTCTATGGAAGGTGAAAGCAATCATATACACAAAAGAAGTTGTAGATTTCTAAAGTTTTTGATGTGTGTGACAGAGAGCAGCATTGTCATCTGGCTATGAAAAAATGGTGTCTGATGTCAACAACTGGATTGTTTGGTGGAATGTACACAAAAGCAGAGCATTGGTACAAAAACACAACTCTGCTTTGATAAAAAAAAAAAAAAGCATAACCTGACATATCTTCTTGCAATACTTCAGCTAGTGAGGTGAAGTATCTTCTTTTTTTTTTTCCTTTTATTGCAAAATTGCTCAAGGATGAGGAAAGACTTCTTTGACTCCTTCATTTATTTCCTTTATAACTTTGCATGATTCATGATTTTATTCAATTTGAACCAAGCAGTGTTTGCACAACGATAAACAAATATTTATAGTTTTTTAAATTAATTTACATAAGGTGCACATGGCAAAAAAAAATGTTATTTCAGCAAAATGAAGACAGACTAAAAATAGATATATGTTATATTTTGATCAATTTTGAAAAAATTGTTATGTTAAGAACATCTTTTTGAAGGGTGAGTATCTACCTTCCTACTTAGAATCAACATATAGAATAAGACCCCTCTCCTAAAAAAAAATGAGCTGTTTGTATGCATGCTTCACCCTCACCTACCCCATCACACTACTGATAAGCACCTATCTGCAGTTCCAATACAAAATTCTTCAAATGTAAGTTCATTTTACCATCATAAATACTAGTGATTATTTTCAGATATGTGTGTATGTGTTAATTACGCAAATAAATACATAGCATGGCTCTACATTTAGTATGTGGAGCAGAGTTAATGCATAATATTTTCTTAATTAGGAAGAGAATGTGGAAGAGGAGAATGGTGCAAGCAACCATACTTGTGGTCATCATAGGACCTTCCATATGGTGAGGTGAATGAAGTTAAATTTAATTTAAATGTTTGTATGGTGACAGCAGTCAGCAAAATATAGGCAGGAAGAGACTCCCAGAGGGTTACAGTTGTTAAGGAATGACTGGCTAAAATATTTAGTTAGAGATCTGTGGGTGTGAGATGCAGTATAAATGATTTTATTTTTATGTTTTGTTTTTTAGCAATGGTCATGGATAATTTGACACCGCCAGTATACATAGAGAGAATGGTAAAGGACCAATGTTATGGCTAGTGTAATAACTGGGGAGGTGGCACAACAAGGAGGATAAAAGGAGGAGAGATGATCAAGTAAAGAGTGTCTCCATGAAGGCAGTATGAGGTCAGCCAACTTTGAGGAACAGAAGCCTTTGTAGCAGTGATAGAAAAGGCAGAGAAAGGAAATGTCTTATCTTGTAGGCCAAAAGCTACAAGATGAGTAGGAATGGCTTTATTCTAATCAGATGAATGGTTTTTCTCTACTTGTGATCAACAAGCAACTTTTTAACAACAGACAACACCAACACCTCCGTGAAGTAACAAGATATCCTTAACCACTGAATGGGACATTTTCTTCTCACTGATTTGAATTCAACAACAGCATAAGATTTATTGATAAATATCTTGCATCATCCTAAACAATTATGGATGAATAAATAATTACAGAGGCATTATATTTTTGGGTCAGGTGATGAAAGTCACAGAAAGGGTCCATAGCTCAATTAATTAGGAAGCGAGTTAATGTAGATGAGATGCAGTTTGGATTTGTGCCAGGTAGAAGCACCACTAATGCTATATTCCTGGTGAAGCAACTGCAGGAGAAGTATTTTGCCAAAAATAAACCTCTGTACTTGGCTTTTGTTGAAATGGAGAAAGCCTTTGGCAAGGTCCCCTGCTCTCTTATCTAGTGGTTAATACGGAAGCTAGAGATAGATGAGTGGTTAGTGAGAGCTGTACAAACCATGTACAGGGATGTTGCCAGTAAGGTGAAGGTTGGCAGTTCATCAAGGATCAGTTCTCAGCCCCCTCTTGTTTATTTCAGTTCTCTAGACCTTAAGAGAGGAATTCAAGACCAGCTGTCCCTGGGAGCTTCTCTACACTGATGTCCTTGTTCTTATAGCTGACCTAGAGAAGAAATTTCAGGCATGGGAGCAAGGCCTGGAATCTAAGGGCCTTATGGTTAATTCAACAAAAACCAAAGTCCTAGTAAGTAAGAAAACAGACAAATCACAAGCCCCTTCAGGAAGATGGCCCTGCTCAATATGTAAGAAGGATAGAAACTCCATGTGTTGTATCCAGTGCAGGTATCACAGGAAGGTTAATGGAGAAAATAGTCTTATATGTGGCAAATGTTCAGGTACAATAAGCACTAGAAATGTGCAGATAATAGACTCCCTCAAGTGCTTGGGGTCGGGGGAATCATTAGAAGTAGTAGATAGCTTCTGTTACCTAGGTGATCCAGTTAGCAGTGGAGGAGGAACTTAGAGATCTACCTTTTTTGGTAATTAAAGGCCTCTCCCTCAGAGTGAAAGGCAGGTTGTATGATGCCTATGTAGTACAACTATGCTACTTGGCAGTGAAACATGGGCTTTAACTACAGAGGACTTGCAAAGGCTTGAAAAAAAATGAATCTAGCATGCTTTGCTGGATTGGTAATGTCAGTGTGCATGCACAATAGAATGTAAATCATTTAAGAGGAAAATTGGGTGTAAGAGGCATCAGATGTTGCATGCAAGAGAGAAGGGCTGCGCTGGTTTGGTCATGTGGTGCATATGGATGAGGACAGCTACATAAAGAAGTGCTGAGCTCTAATTATGGAGGGAACCTGTGGGAAGGATAGACCCATGAAGACATGGGACTAAGTGGTAAGAAAGAATCTTTGGACACTGGACTTCACCGGGAAAATGACAAGGGACCAGGAGTTGTGGTGATTTGATGTACTTGAGAAGATACATCAAGTTAAGTAAAATCACTATCATTCATACATATAGGCTTGTCCTTTACAGGTGCCAGTGCCACAAAGATGCAAAAATGCACCTGTGCCAGTGGCACGTAAAATGCACTTTGGATACTCTGTAAAGTGGTTGACATCCAGCCATAGAAACCATACCACAAGAGACAAATTGGAGTCTGGACGGCTACCCAGCTGGCCAGCTCCTGTCAAATTGTCCAGCCCATGCCAGCATGGAAAAATCAACATTAAACTATGTTGATGATGATGATGATGATGATGATGATGAAGTTCAACTATCATTTTAAGAGTCTGAAAATACCATGAACAGTGTGAAACTAGGAAAATCCCCAGATCTTAACAAAATCTTTCTTGAATTACAGGAACATGGTGGACTACCCTCCAAAACCAAACTTTTCTCTCTGATTCTGAAGAAATGACAAGACCACTGAATCCCAGATAAATTTAAAGATGCAATTATTATCACCACCTTGAAGAAACAAGATTGAAAATCTTGTGGGAATGTTCATGGAATGACATTGATATCCATTAAGAGAAAGATATCAGCAAGAATCTTTCTAGATGGTCTCCAGATCATTGCAGACAAGATTTTTCCCAAATCTCAATACAGTTTTTGTGCCTGTTGCAACACAATTTACATTATTTTTTTGTGCAATCCCAAGAGAAAAATAGACAACTAAGAAACTATTTATCTTTGTCTTCTATAAAATGAAAAAGGGTTTTGATGGTGTACCAAGAGATGCTTTTTGAATGGTTCTTCAATGTTCTGCCTGCCCAAGTTCTTCACCTCATTAGGTGAAACACTGCAAGAAGGTATGTCAGGTTATGTTTTTTATCAAAGCAAGCAGTTCTCAGTTACATGTAGCAGGGTTGTGTTTTTGCACTAATGTTCTTTCCTTAATATTTGTTTGTGATACTTTTGTGTACATTCCACCAAACAATCCAGATGTTGACATCAGACACCATTTTTCATGGCCAGATGACAATACTGCTTTCTGTCACACACATCAAAAACTTTAGAAATCTACAACTTCCTTTGTGTATATGATTGCTTTCACCTTCCATAGAATATCAAGACAACCAAAGTCCTCACCCAATCTGCATTGAAGATCAAACTCTCTGATTTCAACATCTTTATCTTTAATACATCTCTCAAGTAAGTTATTGCTTATCCCACTCTTAGAAGTCTTCTTTCCATCAAATGTACTTCTGAAAAGAATGTAGAACACAAATCAGCATTAGGAAATTTACAAAATGGGTTATTAAGATCAAAGTTCTTCCCCACAAAATAAAACTTTAGTTTATCAGTCAACAATGTTATATGCTAGTGAAAAATGGATACTTTATTATCATGACATCAAAAAGCTGAAGTATTCCCATCAACAAAAACTTCACACCATCTTAAGCATCAAACAGAGGGACTACATAGCCAACAAAGCATCCTAGGAAATATAACCAACAGTCAAAATATGAAATCTACCACTTAGAAACACTGGCTATAATGATCAGGGCATGCAATTAGAATGAAAGAAGAGAAATTACTTTGAAAAATACTTTTCAGTGAACTGGCCAATGGATAAAGACCATATGAAAGTCCTTTCTATTGTTATAAATCCGTCTTCAAAATGGTTGGAAATGAGACAAAATGTGGGAAACTGAAACAAAAAAGTGTTCCAAGTCACAACACTGTATCACTAATGGAAATTGACCCTTGTGATGTCAAAATAAAAAGGAAGTTGAAGAAAAACATAAAGGAACAAGCTGCAACAACAACAGTAATCATGCTTACCACTAACTCTTCCTTGCTATCTTTGTTCCACCAGTTTTGTACAAGGATTTCTTAGTCATTAATGCCACCAACATAGAGAAATGACACATTCAAGAGGTGATGTTCTCAGATATAAGAAACATCCAATGAGGAATAAATATATATACAGCAGTTTATCCTAAGGGATATTAAATATCCGAAGAATTTACTGGTTTATATTACCTGTATCAATAACAATGTTACTTCAGTAGGTAAATAAAATAAACATACAGTTTATTAATATATAAATATAAATCAGAAATGGAAAAACAAAGCAAAACAATAAATTGAACAATTATATATTCAATTCAATTCAAATATTTTATACAAACAAATAACACATCTCTTAAATTACAGCTGTTTCTGCTTCTTTCATAAACAAAGTTTTTCAAGAATAATCGAATCCGTTTGAATATGTAATGATGTTTCATCAGATTAACATACCTTCTTAACTATTTCAACTCATATGTATGTATGTATGTATGTATGTATGTATGTATGTATGTATGTATGTATGTATGTATGTATGTATGCATGCACGTATTCAAGCAGATTTGATTCTTGAAAAACTTTGTTTATGAATGAAACAGAAACAGCTATAATTTAAGAGATGTGTCATTTGTTTGTATAAAATATTGAAATTGAATTGAATATACAATTGCTCAATTTATTGTTTTGTTTTTTGTTTTTCCATTTCTGATTTATATCTATCTATCTATCTATCTTTATACATACACACACACACACACACACACACACACACACACACACACACACACACACACACACACACACACACACACACACACACACACACATATATATATATATATATATATATATATATATACACACACACACACACACACACACACACACACATATATATATATGTAACAGTAATGAAGTTGGTTGCCATCGAGGGTAGCTGATTGTAACAGTATGGTTAAGGTGTTGTCAGTGTCACCAGTGTAACAGTTTGTGATGAAATGATATATGTTGGAGTTAGCAGTTAGCGATTGTAACGAATGTTGCTGTTGCAAATGTGCAAGATGAAAGAAGAACAGTGATCAAAGCTGTAAAGAAATATTTATTTACTGTTACTTTATATATATATCCAAAACCACGACTGGTTGGTATGTATAATTAGTAAATGGAAAAGCATGCAAGAGTTAATTTCGGCCGGTATGTGTGTACACGTTCTTATTGTAGTAATCCACAGATAGAGACAGAATGATGTTGTAAGAGAAAATGAGCTAGTGAAAGTTATAGAATCGAGGTAAGTTGTGTCTCATAGTTGGCTGATCGTAACCTTCTTCCTCCCTCTGGTCGTTTGTCTTTAGAGGTTGCCTGCTTGTGGCCATGACTCTAGTCGGTCTCTGTTCACTAACTGATGGTTGCTCTCACTAACTGATTTTGCCTTACCAAATTCTAGTATTTATAACTATCCAAAACTAGTTAGAAAGATAGACATATTGTTGAGAACAATAGATTTCATTGGTGGTACCTGTCATCTCAATTCTAACTTTTGGTGGCCTAGAAGAGGTTAGAAGGGTCAAGTGGTAAAGACATTATTCTGCTTAGCAAAGGCATCTGGCTAGTGTAACTGCTGTCACTCACAGAAAAACTATTGTTTTACTGTGAGAAAAGTGCTCTTGAACTGTTAAGTGAAATTTGGCAACCGAGGATCAAATCCACGCCATGCCTGCATGAAGTTCACTACATACGTATGTATGTATGTATGTATGTATGTATGTATGTATGTATGTATGTATGTATGTATGTATGCATGCATGCATGTATGTATGTATGTATGTATGTATGTATGTATGTATGTATGTATGTACTTCATCTTACATGTCTTCTTAACAATGAAAACATTATAAACAGATCACATTGCCAAATCTTCAGAGACTGCATAACTTTCATAAATAATCTTTAGTATTTTAATAAACTAAAGACAGTGTTATGATACTGTCCTCTGTCTGGTATATATCTTAGAGGTTACAAATGAAAGTAACAATCTCTGAAGATTTGCAATCTGCTTCTGAGCTTTTCCTTACAAAATTGGTGTTTTTTCACTATTAATGAAAACTCATGCAAGATGACATAACTAAATAATTTATGGATTAACTCTCCTATTTTGGATTTCTTTTTCAATATGTACTCTGTGACCTATCTAATTAAAGTAACCAGTCAAAGGAAACTCAACCTATAATATGAGTCTTCTTAATTTTCTTTTTGGATATATATGGATGCACCTGAAGTTTTAGATATTGGTTATGTGTTTACTCTTTTACTTGTTTCAGTCATTTGACTGTGGCCATGCTGGAACACCACCTTTAGTTGAGCAAATCGACCCAGGGACTTATTCTTTGTAAGCCTAGTACTTATTCTATCGGTCTCTTTTTGCCGAACCGCTAAGTAACGGGGACATAAACACACCAGCATCGGTTGTCAAGCAATGCTAGGGAGGCAAACACAGACACACAAGCATACACACACACGTACATATATATACATATATACGATGGGCTTCTTTCAGTTTCCGTCTACCAAATCCACTCACAAGGCTTTGGTTGGCCCGAGGCTATAGTAGAAGTCACTTGCCCAAGGTGCCACACAGTGGGACTGAACCCAGGACCATG
>NC_068995.1:32805947-32809184 GCF_001194135.2 Octopus bimaculoides
TAAGCAAGCTACTTACCACACAGCCACTCCTGCGCCTGTAGTCACTCCTGTGCCTGTAGCCACTCCTGCGCCTGTTTGCGAATTAAAAAACTTAAAAATCACTCTGTATAATTTTATGTATGTGTATGAGTATGTGTGTATTTCTCATCCATATTTTCTACACTTTTCTTTTCCATTCTGTGTATCACCAAATGCATATCCCTCTTCTGGTCTAAATGCTACTACAATTCAAAAGAAGTAAAACTGCATGTGTTCTTCCAAAGTTTAGTGATGTACATGCATGAATTACATAGAAATTTTCAGATTACAACATTAATAAAAGTAAGTTTTGTGTAAATATATGGTAGCAAAAATTCTTATACACATGCATTTTGTTTCAGAATTGTGTAGCTCTCTGTAGTGAAGAGATGAACCAGAAGGAGAGGGCTGTGACATCAACGGTTACGGGAGCCCACCAAAAAGGAAGGAGGAGAGAGGAAGTGAGGGAAGCAAGACCAGGGTCGTCCTCTTTTGGCCTGGGACAGTGGTGATGAATGGATGCAAATGAGCAGAGATTGGTAGTAGCAGCTGCTAACATTAGATGAGACCCGTTGGGCATTGTGTTTGGACTTAATACAGCTGGAGAGCAAACAAGAAGAAGTTGGTGAACCATATTATATTCCTCACATCACAGTTCCTTTGTACCACACTCTCATTGGGTAGTGAAGATCTCTCACTTGTATCATTTTCTCTGGCTTTAACAAGCCAGTAATGTCAGTAAACTGTATAGCTTCTGATGTTATATTTCCTGTGAAGAATTGTACTTTAACCTGCAAGAACCAGAAAGTCAGGTATGTCATCAGACCAGAAAAGTGGGTAAGCTTTAATCTGATGACTGGGCGTAAAACTGAAATTATTCGAGACAGTGTGGTGACAGTAATAAGTCACGATGAATCTGGAACATTTTGTAAATATATTCCTAGACAAGGCTTGATAGAGGTCAAGATCATAAAATTCAAAACACTGTATACAATTGATGTTCTTGTAAACATGTGCTGTCCAATCACATTAAAGAGGTTGCCATTGTAGTTACCTTTGTAGAAAAAATGTATGTACAGAAATAACAATAAATCAACTATAGTAGTTTTCTTGTTTTTACTAATTTACATATGAACTTCCAGTGCATGTTCTTCCAAAATTTGGTAAAATATTGGTTTGAATAAGACAACAATATATATAGAGAGAAAAATAGCAAGATTACAACCTATATAAAAACAAAGTTTATTTAGACATGTAGTAAAATAATTTACACAGGTTCATATTTCTAAAATGTCATATATGCAATTCAGTGTTATAGAAATAACATTATACATATACATGTGTGTGTGTGTATTTGCGCGCGCGCGCGCGTGCATGTTCTTAAATTAGAGTTAGAGTTGAGTGTGACACATGGTAAGGTTGAATAATGCTGAAATAATCAGAAAAGTACATTACATTCATGCTATGACAAACTAACAGAAAATGAGATATTTGAGACTAGCAAAACTCAAAGTTCTGAGTGAAAAAGAGATTCTTGTTGGTTCCTATGGCACTAATGTCTGAAAGGCTTAACCCTTTTGTTACCGTATTTATTTTGAGATGCTCTGTATTTCTCTCAATTATTTTAAATACAACAAAGAATTTAGTAAAATAACTTAGTTGATATTAAGCTAGTGTTAGGAACCTTAATTGTGATTAAGGTTTGGTGGAAGGTTTTAATTCAAAACTTATGAAAACAAGACATTTGTACTACAGAGCCAGAGCCGGTGTCAGCCAGGTTGGTAATGAAAGGGTTAAAGAGAGTGAAGCAGTTTGAGTTTTGTTTATGTAGCCAAAATGGCTGAGGGAAGGTGGATTTCCAATTGGGCAAGAAAAAACAGTGAAAACAGTGAGTGGCTAAAATATCATCTGGTTGCATAAAGTTTGAGATGATGAGAAGAAGCATTTTACTGTTGAACTAAATAATTTACAGAATTAAATTTTGTTTTCTTTAGTTCCTGTTCAAATGCTGCCTGTATTAACCTATTTCTTCCATGAAACCAAGTAATAATTTAGTAATATTCAGATCAATTCTAACAACTATAGTGTTGTTGTTGTTGTTGTTTGTTCCTTCTCGGGCTATGCCTGGCTCATAAGAGCTGGTTTCCCAGTTTCATTGGCATATAGGCTCCCCACCTGGATGGGACACTGGTCTGTCACAGGTGAGCTGCTAGATGCAGGTGGAAAGAGTGAGAGAAAGTTGTGGTGAAAGAGTCAGCAGAAGCTTGCCATTACCTTCTGCCGGAGCCATGTAGAGCTTAGGTGTTTCGCTCATTAACACACACATCGCCCAGCCTGAGATTCGACCACAAGTCCACTGCTCTAACCACTAGGCCATGTGCCTCCTCAACAACTATATTACTTCCCCTTATTTTTTGGCTTTGTGCATAAATTGAATAGCCAAAATTTTAATCATCTAATATAATTATGGTAAATAAAGTGAACTTTGATATGGCTCTAAGCAGAGGTGTTAGGTGATTGCTTATCCCCAAGATCAGCCCTTGTAGAGCAGACCTGCAATCAAAGGATATTCTAGCTGTTATCATCTCATCATTTTTAGATGTAATGCACCCGAGACATTATCCAATAAATGTTTCTCTTTTTGATATACTTCAGCATAATTTCAAGTAAACTCATCTGCTTCATGACTATGCAAATATTTCTTCATTGGCTCATGCTGTGTTAGGTTTACTCAAATAGAACTGACAGGAGCTGCAAAACAATCATCATAATAACATAACCATCACTTTCATAAATGAAGTTGTCATGTAACTATCATCTTTTTTTTGTTTGTTTTTGCCTCTTCATCAGTATTAGGTAAATGTCTTCACAGTGTTTCATGCTCACACATACACACACACACACACACACACACACACACACACACATGTATATATATATATATATATATATAGCTGAGTTTGTGAGTGTGTGTGTATGTGTATCCAATTCATACATTTACACAATTCCAAATTTGTTGAATGAAACAATCGGAATTAATATTCTAAATACCATAACCTAGGTAACTGCGTCATTTTTTCCGTCAAAATCAATCACAGTTACCAATAAAATCCATTAAACTGCGCAAAATAACATTTCCCCCCTCTAATAAAACCTAAATTTCCTCTTTCTACGACCTTTACAAATCCTTTCAACTCCTACTTTCTCTTATGAACGCTT
>NC_068995.1:32809809-32810511 GCF_001194135.2 Octopus bimaculoides
ATAGATTTTATTCAACGCATAGATACTGAACAGTATACATATAAGGGATAAAATCCTTTTTTCTTTTTAAAAGTATCTATTACACTATTTTCCTTTTGTTTCTTGACTCCCGTAAGGCGTCTCAGAACATTCACGCTTTAGTTTGACCAACAGGACAACACATTGCAAAATCACTGAACTTCATTACAAATGTGGGTAATTTTTCAGATTAACACCTGCACGATTTTCACTAGGGTGTTAGGGTTAGGGTTTTAGGGTTACGGTTGGGGGTAGTCTTCAAGTTTAGGGATAAAAAAAAAGTAAATAAAAATCAAGTGAAGTAACTGAACGTCTTACTGTCTTACCAGTATTATCCGCACTACTCTGTTTATAAATAAATCACATACGTGATTTGATTGAAGTTCACTGAGAGATCGAAAATGACTCGTGGAAGACCGGAATATTTTTATTTACTTTTTTTTACCTCCCTAAACTTGAAGATTACCTTATTTTCATCTTATCTACATGAATTTCTATGGCGGAATTCAACCCCAAAAGAAAAAAACATTCGTTTATTTTTTGGCTGCCATTTCTGACGTTTATAATGTTGAGTAGGTTAATTTCTAGAACTGCATGCTCACCCTTGAATAAATATCTAATATCTGTTGAATTTCATTATCATTTCCATCGACAAAGTTCTCTCCTTCTGTCGCATGCTGTTTT
>NC_068995.1:32810688-32811650 GCF_001194135.2 Octopus bimaculoides
AAATTGCCATCCTAGCTCCTGCGAAAAGGGATTACCCTGCTATGTATAATCAGGGCAGTGCAAAAAGTTGTTTTGCACATATCATTTGTATAGCCAATTAGACGGATGAAATTTACGTACGATTAATAATGTTACGCAAAACAGCCTTCAAACTTGCCCTTTTAATTTCATCGTCTTTTGAATTACGAACATATTTACATCATAAGTGTTTTTTCATTGTAAGTCTTTCTTTTTTAGTTGATTTTCACCTAGCAAGACTTATCGTATATGGCGTAATAAGTCACACCCGGAAAACGTCGGGTTATACTGCTAGTATATATATATAAACAAGGTGCATTCCAAAAGTTTTGAGATTTTTTTTAAGAGAGGCAGTTATAATTTTAGTATATCATTACTATGTACATAAGCTGAACTGCAGCCAACTTTTGTTATTCTATACAGCTGTAACAACACTTTGAACACACCCTACTAAACACTGCTGGTCACAGCTAACTAACTTGCAGAATGCAGTTGGGACATGAAGACAATTTCAAAGCTCATTGTGCAATAAATTTTTTTGTCAAACTGGGCAAAAAACACTACAGAAACTTATGAAATGCTCCAGACTGTTTATGGCTTAACTAATAAGAGCTAAGCATCTGTTTTTTGCTGCCACAAGAGGTCAGGCAAAGCTCTTGAGGAACCTCTTTTCCAACAGCCAGGGTGTTATCTACATCCACTGGATTCTCTCTGATCAGACTATCAACAAATATTTTGTGGAGGTTTTGAGGGGATTCATGAAAAAAATTTTCATCAAAAAAACCAAACCACCTGCACCAAGACAATGCA
Organism: Octopus bimaculoides; assembly: GCF_001194135.2. Lineage (NCBI taxonomy): Eukaryota > Metazoa > Mollusca > Cephalopoda > Octopoda > Octopodidae > Octopus > Octopus bimaculoides. The sequence continues at coordinate 32,811,517 of NC_068995.1, forward strand.
CCAGTCTACATTTCCATCATCATAACCTTTTATTTGATAGATATGGGCATCAAAACTGTCCATCACCCTACCCCAAACTGAAGGATATATACAGATACACACACACACACACACACACACACACACACACACAC
>NC_068995.1:32811660-32814971 GCF_001194135.2 Octopus bimaculoides
CACACACACACACACACACACACACACACACACATATGTATATATATATTGCATAATTCTACTAACTACTATATCAGGCTTACTATTAATTTTAAACAGAGAGTATTCTGCACATATAAACTCATTTAAGTATGAGGAACATAGCACATCTACCTCCCTAGCCAACCATATACACCATCTAATAAATAGAAAGGTACCATATAGGATATCCTGGGCCATAATAGATTCTGGGGTCCCACACCAAGGCCAGTGATCCACTTGAGGACTATGCCTAAAAGAAGCCTTCCAAATATTAATACATAATTCACCTCAATTACTAAATACAGTCATAACTTGGCTTAAGTCATTTCGATTTAAGTTGTTCTTGATTTTACATCAGTTTTCAAAAACAATATATGGAAAAATAAAAATCAAATCAAGTCATTTTACTTGACTTTACATCTGTCTGCCACAAATATTGGAATCGTAAAATCTCTAGAAAGCAGTTAAAAGCACATAAAATCATGTTACTATACAATAAATAAGAATAAAAGTATATAAAATCATATTAAAATACGTAGAGTAAATATTAAGATACACACCATAAAGTAATGTAGATTAGTGAACAAAATCATGAAATCATGAAATCACCAACTTGTATGTATGTTCGTGATGTATGGCAAACGCCGCCAAATTGTATTTGTAAATTTAGATTACTTTTTTTTTTACAGTACTGTATTAAAAAATAAAAATTATTTGCTTGTAAGCTTAAAATAGGTTTTTATTAACCATGTATTATTGAAAATGCATTTATAAAGGAAATACAAAACTGGGAATGGTTATTATCGGTTTAGCCTTGAGATAAATTCAGCCAAGTTAATTCAACTCAAGTCGTGTCTCCTGGAACCAATTAATGACATAGGGTGAGGTATGCCTGTAAACAAAACAAAACTTTTCCTATATGTTGTCATAGGTTCTGTCACACATTTAAAAATCAACACGCATGACACATCTATCCATGGTCATTACAATATATGTGTGTGTGTGTGTGTGTGTGTACACTCTCTTCTTTTCCCCTACCACTCTATCAACATAAGTATCTTAGAAACTTACTAGTTTCAACTCAATAATTTTAAGTTTTTAATTTTAATTCTTAATCCTTTATTTCATATCATTTAACTACTATTAAGCCTGAAATACAATTTTAGATATCTGCACTAAACTATTGTCCTTATAACCTTACCAAGATTGGCCTTCCCTCCCCCCACTCTACTGAAACTTCAATGTTTCACCTCTAACCCCCATAGAATACTGAAATATCTATATCATTAAATTTACTTTTATTTATTTTTATTCATATTTTTTACCCTGTTACCTTTATCTTATTTTATTTTTATTCCCTTTCTCATCTCTCCCATACACACTCACTCACAAAACCCATTTATGATATATCTGTCATTATCTTTACTTTTCTTTTATTTTTTTTGTTTATATTTATATTTTTATCTTATTCTTATTGTTTTCCCTTTCTACCACTATCTTATTTTTAAAATCCTTTTCCCTATCTCTATTTCTCTCTTTCTCCTCTCTCCCTCTCTCATACACTCACTCACAAAACCTATTTATGTCCATCATACTTTCTGTATACACATTTACAATATGAATACATCATTCAAAATACTGCCTGGATTTACCTGAGATTTTAAATAGACCTGTACTTTCATGGAAGTATTGACCAACATCCTGTGGAAAACGATGAGTTGTGAACATTATTCTCCTGCCCATATTCTTATAACTACTTTTACTCTTTATTCTTTATAAACTGTAATTTTATTACTTGTAAACTGCAAATTATCCTCTGTCTAAAATATTCATACCTTGTATCTGATGGTTAATACCCAGTGCATGGACATGCTAGCCTACCACTTGGGTTATCCCAGAAATGGCTGTAAGACTTCAAATTAAATTGTTCTAAATGACTTGAGATACTCATTTTGCCTTGGTTTTGATTTTTCCTCTAATATAATATATACCTGCTATAAAGGAACCCTAACACGAATCCCTAGATCCAGCCTTAGCTATGATCTTGGAACCTAACAGTTGACCTACTATTGCATTTACCCAGAGTACCTATTCTTTGGATCACAAGTGATCAATACCCTACATATTCTCTCTCTCTCTCTCTCTCTCTCTCTCTATATATATATATATATATATATATATATATATACATATATACACAACCACCATACAAACACCCATACACACTGTTCATTTCATTACTCACTTCACTCACCATTACATACACACCCACAAACACGTTCCCACTCCGCCCACGCTAGCACCAACCACTTCTTAGCACTCACACAATTATCTACACAACCAGTCACAATCTTCAATAGCATCACCACACATAACACTATATGAGAAGTCCCACACACTGTTTAACTCAGTACACACACCACACACCATCATGCACACTCCCACATAAGAACATAAAACCTGAACACAGACAATATATACACACACACAAAACATACATAAATACACGCAACATGCATAGATGCAGATAACTTTTGCCCACAAACATACACTATATACAGGCACACTATTTGGTCACAGACACACACATACATACACACATCACCTGAACAAGCAACTCCTATGCACACAACACACGTTAGCTTCACACATATACATACGTTCATATGCATACTCACACATATACACGTCCACATGCACACACACACACACACACACACACACTCGACCCCATTCACACATACACACTCACACCATTCTCACATATATATATGCACTTGTGCACCTTAGTTCATTGGGGTCACTGTTATCATCATCATTATTATTATTATTATTATTATTATCCCCCTTTCATTCAGCCTCTTTCTTCGGGTCATCTTGTCATGTTAGACTGTTGAACTCTGCACATTTTTTCTCTCTGCATTTTTTTTTTTCCTCTTAATCCTTTCTGCCGAAGAGCGTAGGCTCGAAACGTAAATGACTTTTCCATTCTTCCCAAGTGTTAAACTAATACACCTGCTTGCTGTTTCTACATCTGTCTTTGTCTTTTGCTTCCTGTAAATTTGAACTATATATATATATGTATATATATATATATATAGCAATAAGAAAATAGAGGGAGAATGTCTGCAAGTTGATGAATACCACATATTCCCCTCCATTTTCTTATTGCTATATATATATATATATATATACATATATATATATATATATCCTTTTACTCGCGCCCATTTATTGCACTTGATAATACACAGGAAAAACACTAGTGTAACAATAATTGGGTATCCTTC
>NC_068995.1:32815412-32822306 GCF_001194135.2 Octopus bimaculoides
ATATATATATATATATATATATAAATACATATAACACACCTATTGTGTATATAAATCTGTATACAAGTGTTTGTATTAATTTTTGTATATGAGAATATGTGTTTATTGTCTATGTATTATAAGCATCTGTCAACATATGTTAATGTATTATGTAAATGAGTATCTATGTGTGTGTGTGTGTGGCAGGGTGGGATATTTACTAAGCACAAACTGACATTCACAAATGAGAAACTCAACACTGATGGGCACAAATGGAAAACTGAAAGACACTATCTGCTTAACTTAAAGGTTGACATCAGAATTTACTGATGGCTTGCCTTTTTATGTTTAAAGATGGTCATTGAACTACTTAAACTCTCACAACTCGATCATTTCCCATGTTGCCTTTATATATATTCATATTAATATACTGCAAAACAATAACCTTACACCTTGTCAGTATTCCTCTTATAAGATATTTGTTTTCCTGACAATGTACAGTTGTGCTATTGATAAATATTTCATGTGAATGAATACATATACATTGTATGTACATGGTATACCCAAATGGCTTGGTACGCTCAACTAACAATCAAAATCCAAATTTACTGAGAGATTGTCTGAGCTAAGTAAAATCGTGGCTGTCCATACATACAGGCATGTCCTCCACACCCCTCTCTCAGCTGAGAGATCCTAATCTAGCAGGTTCATGAGCGCTGGTGCCACATAAAAATGCCAGTGCCAATGCTATGTGAAAGTGCCTGAATGCCACATGAAAGCGCCTGTGCAAGTGCCACGTAAAAGTGTCTCTGCTGGTGCCATGTAAAAGTGCCTGGGTCGGTGTCACATTAAAAGCACCCAGTCATCATCATCATTTAATGTCCTCCTTCCATGCTGGCATAGATTGGACGGTTTGACAGGAGCTGGCTAGGTAGAAGTCTGCACCATACTTCTGTGTCTGTTTTGGCATGGTTTTTACAGCTGAATGTCCTCACACTCTGTGAAGTGGTTGGCATAAGGAAGAGTATCCAGTCATAGAAATCATGCCAAAATAGACAAATAAAGTCTGAGCAGCTCTCCACCTGGCCAGCTTCTGTCAAACCATCCAACCCATGCCATGCATGTGTGTCTTTGTGTCTGTGTTTATCCCCACCACCACCACCACTTGACAACTGATGCTGGTGTGTTTATGTCCCCATAACTTAGTAGTTCAGCAAAAGAGACTGATAGAATAAGTACCAGGCTTTAAAAAATAAATACTGGGGTTGATTCATTCAACTAAAATTCTTCAAGTCAGTGTCACAGCATAGCCACAGTCTAATAACTGAAATAAGTAAAAGATATATATACTAATACTGGCACTCTGTCAGTTACAACGATGAGGGTTCCAGTTGACCCGATCAATGGAACAGCCTGCTTGTGAAATTAACATGCAAGTGGCTGGGCACTTCACGGACATGTGTACCTTTAACGTAGTTCTCAGGGAGATTCCACATGACACAAAATGCGACAAGGCTGACCCTTTGAATCACATATACAACTCATTGTTGCCAGCTGAGTGAACTGGAGCAATGTGAAATAAAGTGTCTTGCTTAAGGACACATTGCACTGCCAGAAATTGAGCCCATGACCCTATGATTGTGAGCCAAACCCTAACCACTAAGCCACACACCTTCACTAAAAGATACATATAAACAAGATTTAATCATTGTTTTCTGGTTGCTTCTATTTACATTATCCTTAATATTCCATTGGGATTAATACACAACAGGGCTCCAATCCCTTTCACAATGACTGGCTGTTGTTGCTTTCTGTGGTTTGACTCATCTTGTTTCATATCCCACTATCATGCCTATAAGTCTGTTGACTTGTTTGGTTTTTCTACACTGTACACCATTCCAAGCCTTGTATACTTATAGATAGACATTACCATCCTCTAGCAGAGCCCTTGGATTCACTCATATAGTTTAGCTGGTCTGGTGAAGCTAGGAACCGAGTCAAACATGAACCAGATGCAGGAGTGAAAGCCAAACAAGATCCTGGTCAACCTCTAGAGAGGAAGCAATTGCCTCTCCTTGTGAGGCACTATCCCTACTCTTACATCCTAGTCTCTATGTATGAGTGTATGTATGTATATATATCTATATCTATATATTAGGGCCGCGGAATTTAAACATTAATTAATCGATTAATTTATTTTAACGATTAAATTTTTATTAATTGGTTTCAAATTTAATTTTCTACCCATCATTGATTAATGTGCTGAAAGTTGGGAAGCAATAGTAACAACAGTAAAATGGCAGCAGAGAAGAATCAAGTTATGAAATATAAACCTATATCAGGTGATTACATGAACATTTTGGATTTAAATTGTTGGCTGACAGTAATATCAAAACTGCTTATAATGTTTATTGCATCTATTGTGACAAATCATTTGCATACCATGGATCTAACACATCGCTTACTTACCAACTTCAAAACAAATACTTGCTACAGTATTCGATACCTCAGCTCGCAAAGTCAGCTTCATTTAGTCAGTCTACAGCAGTGGTGTCATCTACCTCCAAGCATATTACTTTGAGTCAGTTTTATCATCGGTCTGATCATCAGGTGAGTGCTACCATACAACATGACATTAAAATATCACTTGCAAACTTGATAGCTAATAGTGGTAGACTAATATCAATAGTAGAAGATGATGGTATTGCAAACAGTGCTTCAAAATACTGAATATAAACTACCTTGCCGGTGCACTATTGATAAAATGTTGGCTGATATTTATAGCAGCAAAAGAGAAAGTGTTAAAGAAGTAGTGAAAAATTCAAAGGCACTTGCGCTAACATCTGATTTTTGGACATCCCTAGGTAGTGAAAGTTATAGCGGAATCACCAGCTATTGGTTTGCTGATGACTGGAATTTAATAAGTGTTATTCTTGAATGTGTGCATGTTGTTGAATGTCACTATTCTAACAATGTTGCTGAGTTATATAAACAATTTGTAAAAGACTGGGATATAACAAAGATTCAGGTTCTAGTAACAAACAATGCACGAAATTTGGTTTCAGCTGTTAAACAAACTGGTTTTGCTTATATTTTGTGTTTGGCTCATTTCCTGCAGTTGAGCATATTGCATGGGTTTAAAGCCGCAGATACAGAAACATTGTTTGTCAAATGTCGAAAAATCATAGAACATTTTAAACATAGCCCTATCCACACAACTGAATTGCAGAATTGTAGTGATTCACCATTGTGTAAGCTACATCAAGATGTTCCACCAAGATGGAACAGTATTTTTCTAATGCTGCAGAGTCTGCTGCAGGCCAGAGAAGCAATAACCATCTACATGTCAGATGAAGAGAAGCAATATAAGGGTCCAAAACTGTTCGATTCTGATTGGGAAAATATATCAACATTTTAAACTTATTCTGTCAGGCGATGGTCCTGCTTGGCGGTGAAAAATATGTGTCACATAGCTGTGTATCGCGTTGTTTTTTCATGCTTGTTTTTGTTTGGATTGACTATATATATATATATATATATATATGTATGTATGTATGTATGTATTCAGATATGAATTAGAAACAGCTTGAGGGATATAAACAATACTGAACACGCGTACACAAGGTGTTTTGCTACTTTGTGGATAGGCTGTGCTTACAGGCAAAAGAAAATATACTCTCATCAACGCACCTGGTGTTAAAACACTTGGAAGTCATAGATAAGCGTGATAACTCATATCAGGTCCCATTCAGGGGCAATAGACATTGAAGTTTCATCATTTTTGTGTCTTGTCTATACTGTGTATCCAAACGAGGCCTGATGCAAGCCAAATCACTGTCTATGACTATATGCAAAATGGTGTAAGAACTATCTGCTGGTATGTCCCAACATTTCATACCACGTAAAAATTAAAATATGAATTAAAAGCAACTCAAGGGATATAAACACATAACTTGTGTATGTGAGTCCGATATTGTTTGAGCTGCTTCAAATTCATATTTAAATTTTTTCCATAGCATGAAACTTTGGAACATATAAGGAGATGGTTCTTACACCATTTTGCATATAGTCGCAGATAGCAATTTAGCTTGCATTGGACTTCGTTTGGGTATGTGGTATTGATAAGTCACAGAAATGATAAAACATCGGTGTCTATCACTCTTGAATGGAACCTGATGCAAGTTATCTCACTTGTCCATGACTTCTAGGTATTTTAACACCAGGCACATTGATGAGAATATATTTTCTTATGACTATAAGTGTAGCCTAGCCACAAACTAACAAAACACATACTTTGTGTATGCATGTTTGATATTATATATATACATATATAACACAAAGGTGAAGTAAAAAAATCAGAGAGCATTAGAGATGACTGCTGAAAAATTTAAGAGCAGATCAGGTGCCTTATTCCTAATATTCCCACTGCTGTCTGTTTTTGGAGAATGCTATAACCTCTGTCACACAGTGTCTACCAAAGTGGGCTTCAGGGCATTTCATGTCTATTTTGTTGTTGTTTGATTAAATAAACTGTGGCTGTGGCAACAAGAGAGATGGCTTAACCCTTTGGCATTAAAAACCAGCCACATCTCCCACAAGTATTCTATCTGTTTTGTTTTCACACTGACCAAATCCAACCTCTCACACCTACCCTATAATGTCATTCTAAGAATAATCCCATCATCAAAGTTTTGAAGCTACAAGATAATGTGTAATTAATTCAAAATAATATGACTAAATAAGTATTATATTTGACAGTAATCTGAATGTTAAAGTGTTAAAGTGCACATAAGCTCAAAGGTGTAAGAAACTTGAATGTTTGGATTTACTGAAGGACAAAAATGATACTATTGCTGTGTTGATGATAATATTAATGGTGAAGGTGTTGATGAATAACAATGACAATGTTCATACACTGAAAAGAAAAGAATATTACGCTATTAATAATGATATAAAAAAAACAGCTGAGACTAAAAGCAACTAATCAGTACGTTTGACAGTTCATTTTAAATGATGTCACTTTATCAGGTCAAAAAAAGATCTTAATAGTCAGTCAATGTTAATTTGTGCATGCATAAATTTATGAGTGTATGTGTAAGAGTAGTTTTGCTTTTTCTTTTTCAAGATAATGACATAACCCAACTGACAAGTTTTGTTTGTGAACTAACATACTTTCCAACCCCAAAAGCAGACATTTATTCAATTAACTATCAAGTCAGTAATGTCTATTTTCCTTGTTAGCTATTTTAAAACAACCTTATCTAGCAATTTAGAAGGAATGTATCTAACCTATTGAGAAATTGGTTTTACTTTGTTCTTTTGTAAACATTGGTATTTTTCATTTAGTCCTTAAATAAACTTACTGTTTTTTTTTTCATTATATCTCTCAATCCAGTGATAATAAATTTTATTTCTTTTTAAAGTAAATCTTTTGAAATGTAGTAGTAGTAGTAGTAGTAGTAGCACCAGCACCAGCACCAGCACCAGCACCACCACCAGCACCAGCACCACCACCACCACCACCACCACCATCATAATTATTAACTACTTCTAATAAACTGCCAAGTCAGCTCTCAATTTCACTATCACCGCTGTCGCCACCACCACCACCATTGATATTACTATAACTCTTATTTTCAAAGTAATTCTTTCAAAGCAGATATAGAGTTTAATCAAGTAAAACCAGAAGGCTAATCATAAAACCCCTGGGAAAGATATGTCACACAAACAAACCACTGCAAATACCCACTAGTGTAGCTAGAGTGTGTACTGCCTGGGGCAGCCCTTCCGTTTGCTGCCCTTGAACCCGACAAAAAACACATATTGTCTACAGCAGACCCAAAATTGGTGCCCCTTTAAAAGTCTGCCTGGGGTGAACCACCCCCACTCCCCAGCTATGCTAGTGCAATTACATATCTCTGATCATAACCAGCAACATGTAGGATATCTATAAAAGGCTGGTCTTCCTGGAAGATCAACAAATTGTGAGGAGTAGAAAATAAATCTATCATCATCATCATCGTCATTTAATGTCTGTCTTCCATGCTGACATGGGTTTAATGGCTTGACATCAAACTGGCAAGGCCATGGGCTGCACTAGGTTCCATAGTCTGTTTTGGCTTGGTTTCTGCTGCTGGATGCCTTTGCTAATGCCAACCACTCCACAGAGTGTACTGGATATACATGGTGCCATCACCAGTGCTTCTTACACAGCACCAACACCAATGCTTTTGACGTAGCACCAGCACCCACGCCAATGTTCTTTACATGGCACTTTGGTTTTAGGATCACAATTCTGTTGTGGCGAGTGGGTCTCCTTGAGTACAGCAATGCGCCATGTCCATCCAGATGGTTAGTCGTCTGTTAAGGTTTCAGATAACAAGCAAAGAGGTCAGTAATTCATAACTCATTTAACTCTTAACAGCTCAGGGATAAGTAGAGCAACACGAGTAATAAGATACTGTTGTAGACAGAAGGTGCATGGTGAAAGTGAAGTATATATTTGCTGAGTTACAATGCAAAGGTAATATGAAAGGTTGAATGTTAATATCTTGTCAAGTCTGTAGCTTCAACATTAAACTCCTGTCAGCTCAGTTCACTAAAATGAATACAGGTAATATAAATGTAGTATAATTCACTGCTATACACAGTGAGAGAATTGTAACATGAATTTTTCTTTGGCTTCAGCTAATTTCAACTCCTTTCTATAATCAGCTTAATGAGACCTAAATTGTAATTATAGAAACACTGCTCTTTGGGTGGTTTTCTACTAGTATATGTTGAACTGAAAGATGGAAACAAATAGTGCATAACGTATATTGTATTATACACATTTGTGAATAACTGAATGAAACTTGAAATATAAAATTGAAAGAAGCCCGTCGTATATATATATATATATATATATATATATAT
>NC_068995.1:32822889-32828328 GCF_001194135.2 Octopus bimaculoides
GAGAGAGAGAGAGAGAGAGAGAGAGAGAGAGAGAGTGTGTGGCAAGCAAAGAAACTGAGGCTAAGAGTGAGAGAGGAAAAGTTATATGGATAGAGAAAGAGAAGGACTAATTGAAATAGGTAGCAGTAAACAAAGAAAAGATGAAAAGAACAAGAGAGTAGGGAATAAGATGTTAAAAAACTGATATCTCACAGTGAATTAAAAATACATGCTGTGATTGAAGTCTTCAAGAAAAGAAGCTAGGAATCTACATTTTGATAAAAATATATTAAAATTGGAATTTGTAAGAATTTGTTTCCTTTTTGTAAAAGTTACATTGTTCAAACTAATTAATATGTAATTTTCTTCATTATAGCATGGATGTACCACTTTGGGGTACACCCAAGGTTTTTGGCAGAATAAACTTCTTGACTTTGGCATTCAGACAACTGAATTGAGTTGAAGTGCAACAAATTATGAATATGGACACAGGAAAAAATATAATTTTCTTCTAATTTAAGCAAGATTTCCTTGTATGTGATCATCATGGCCTCATTGACATTTTACTCTCTTAGTGAAGAGTAAACATGAATTCTGTGTTCTTGTTTGTGTCAAGGTGCATGTACTGGTATGACAAACAACATTGAGTCAAAGTTCAACAACAAGTTTTTATAATAGTGTTCATACAAAAGTGAATTTGAATAAGTAAAAGTTGTACAAATGTGGTTACATCTTATGTGATTGACACTGAAACAGAAGAGACTAAAAAATGCGTCTGCTGCATAATGCAGTAACAGTAAAGGTCAAAAGTGAAGCAAGTTAGCAGTCCTCACTGACTGTGTTTGTTGACAAGTCTAACTGCTCATGAGCGAGAGTGGTGGAAAAAAAGAGGAAGATCGTTGTCCTTCTGAGGTTTTTATGCTTCCCTAGTGGAAGTGCCATTGCAGCGCCACCAACCAACGACAGAAGAGAGAGAGAGAGAGAGAGTGAGAGAGAAAGAGAGAGACAGAATGTTATGCCTGTCAACCAATCAGTTGAGTAGCTTTTTTGGGGGGATATTGTAGATGAATATGTGCATGTTTAAGAGTGGTACCATCCCAGAAATGGAATTAGTACTCTATTAGGGGTCTCATTTGAGTATTATAGTTGCTGAAGTACTTACTGACTCAGGAGAGGTAAGCCAGTTTTTGTAATGCTATATTTGCTATTTTTTGTGGCCATGCTGGGGCACCACTTTTGAAGAATCTTTAGTTGAATGAATAAATCCCACTACTTTTTTTAAGCCTGGTATTTATGCTATTGATCTGCTAAGTTACAGGGATGTAAATACACTAACACCAGTTGCCAAGTGGTGGTGGGGACAAACAGACACAAAAATACACACACATATATATATATATATATACACGAGAGGCTTCTTTCAGTTTCCATCTACCAAATCCACTCACAAGGCTTTGGTTGGCCTGGGGCTATAAAGAAAACACTTGTCCAAGGTGTCACACTGTGGGACTGAACCCAAAACTATGTGGTTATGATGGAAGCTTCTTACCTCATATCCATGCCGCACCTATGATGATGTTCATTTGTCAAGAGACATACATTCACAGTGTTGCTCATGTTTAGTGGGGAATACAATACTGTTTTCTTGATATGTACAGTGAATGCTTGTGGTAATGAAATAAGATTGACATAACTCTCATGGGAGCTTATTTTCAAAGGTTCCTTATAGGTTTTGTCGTAAGATGTCTAGGTTGAAGAGGATAATAGTTAGATGTAGAAGGTTGGAGGAATGAAGAGTGGTATTATATTGCATAGGAGTGGGTATTGTTGGCATGCCAGCTAACAGACTGTTAGTGTATAGGAAGAAGAGTGTAGGGGACAAAATGGAGTACAGTAGAGTCGAGACTATGAGAGTGCAATCTAACAGGAAGTCTCTGGCTAATGACTCAGTGATGCTATCCAAATCACAAAGTTTAAGTTAGCATATTTGTTAAAACAAAATATCTGGTTAGTTGACAGAAGAACAAAAATTTACACGGAGTTGAAATACAAAAATATTTCTTAAATGTTAAAAAAAATGTTGTTGTTGCAATGATGAAAAAAAAAAGCCATTTACACCTAGTGGTTGAGTTTTGTGTCAGCAATAATAGTAGATTGTAGTAGTCATTGAATTTTGTGGTGTAACCCTTGGCTGTGCCAGTTCCTGTCAAGCCATCCAGCTGCCAGCATGGAATATGGATGTTAAATGTTGGTGATCAGTTGGCCTTAGCTGTGTTATGACCACTAATCAGTTAACAAACAAACCATCTAGATGTACCCAACCATCTATTAAAGAAAAGGTGCCAAAGACAAAAATTATTAATGACATTTCACTATGTCATTTATCTCAAAATGGTAGGCTGTTTTCATCATTTGGGTTTTTAATAAGTTTAAGTATCTGTTGGATCTATTTTGTGTGTCAATGCCATGTAAAATACACTTGTGTCAGTGTCATGTAAAATGCATTTGTGCTGGTACGATGTAAAAGCACTAATCCAATAGCACATAAAATACAACCAGTACACTCTGTAAAGTGGTTGGCATTAGGAAAGGCACCCAGCCATAGAAACCTTACCAAAACAGACAGTTGTAGCTTGGCCAGCTCTTGTCAAACTGTCCAACCCATGCCAGCATGGAAAACGGACGTTAAACGATGATGATGGCTCAGCTAATGATAAAAACAAGTTTTTAATGTGTTTACTAGAGACTTGATTGATTTGTTGCTTGCTGATGTAATCAATACTTGGCACGATTTTGTTCAGTATTTACAATTACTTTAACGTCTGAACACAATGAGTTTGGGTTCAATTCCAAAGCAGTAGGTTGTTTAGGACTCAGCCAATATTCCTGCAGCATATTTAACATAGTGAGTAATAAATACGTAATTAGAAGGCTAGAATGAGTAAAAGTCTGTTTCACGGAGGAACTGTAATGTGACCAAACATGTCCAGAGTTCTCTCTTGCTTCTGCTGATATGATTAAAATATAGTTAGTCACTGAGCTATTGTTGTCTTTTTCTCATCACATAATTATTCCTTATCAGGTATTTTACGCTCCATATATTGAATATACTAATACAAATGTAATCATATATAATATAAAACATCTGATGTATGTAAGAAAATGCCTCATCATTTTATATTGGAAGAAGAATTTATTAAACTGAGATGAAGCAACTCCCCTACAGACTTATGAAACTGACGAGTGTGTTAGTGGAATTCAAAATATTCTAAACATTTACACGCTAACTCATTTTCGCAGGTTTTGTTGCTCAGCGAGAAGTTATTATCATGCCAAATGAAATTGAAATGCATCTTATACAATACAAATACTGATGCACATGACTTAAGTTTTACTGCTTGAGTGAAAGTTTCCTAATTTAATTATTTTCCCAATATTACGATATAGTCGAAGTTAAGAGAGAAATACCAATTTACGTACATATTCCGCAATTCATTAATTTTTCTCACAAGCTTTGCCTGTCCAACATTAGCATTCTCGTATACAAATGGCAAGGATGCATCGTATTTTTTTCTTTTCTTTCTTGAACTTTGTAGTAGTTCAGGTGTTGGAAATATTGTAGCTTCTTTTCTTGGTGCTAAAATTTAGATTATTTATTATTTTATGTCTTTACATATTTTACTTTACGTTTCCTAATGAATTGGCAAAATCATTAGTATGTCGGGCAAAATACTTGGTGGTAAGTTTGTATCACTCTACATTTCTCAATTCAAATCCTGCTGAGGTCAACTTTGCCTCTGTCATCCTTGTGAGGACGATGAAATAAAATACCGGTTAAGTATTAGTGGCAATTTAATCAACAAGAAAATAACATACATAAAGAGAATGAAAGAGATGCAGAGACTGAGGATAGTGAGAATAAAAATATAGAACGAATCAAGAAAAAGAAAATCTGAAAATAAAGAACAAAATAGGGGTCGAAAAGCGAGAGCAGGAAAGAGAAAGAGTAGTAACGATATTAAATTATGGAAAACTGGAAAAAAAAAGTACTTAAATTATGTAACTGAAGGAAAATAGCATAATAATATTCATTTGATGATTTGTTTTGGTTTTCATTTAGAGTAGAGGAGGACCCCATGACCTTCGTAGGGTCTCTCAGGCGAGGACAGTTGTTGCGGTTGATAGACTTTTTGTAATAAAAGATCGCGAAATAGAATAAATTATTTCTCCTCTTCCTCACAGCGAAATAATTTATTCCGGTTTGTGAACTTTTGTCCTTTTTGCCGATGCATCTCTAGTTTCCGCGGATTCTTCTATTTCACTTTGAACCTTTCTAAGTTGATGACCCCCTTTAAAAAATGTGACAACTCTGCATATAAAAAACTGGGAGAAGTGTTTAGAACTGGAATGAAGGTGGTGAAACACAGTAGAGAAGACGGGAAAAGGTGGTGACGAGTACATTGAATGGGCTTCAGCGAAGGCGGTGCGTAACTGATTCAAATAGGGCTGAAAGTGACGGAGAAGAAACTGTTTGTAAGCTTACTGATTGCTATGTGAATCTTTGTCAATTTGATATGGCCTAAGATACTTGTATCCAGTAGGACTCATTCTAAATATGTGAGAAATAACCTTTTGTGTGCAGTATTTGTAAGTTTAGAAGACCTGCAACTGTTCAGTGCTGACACTACAGCTTCTGAGATCCCAAAGAAGTCTAGTCTTTGGAATCCAGTAGTGTTGGCAACACTGTTAAATGTCAGGGCCACCATACGAGATCAGTAGGTATTGTGAAACGTAGTATTTGTAGTGAGTTTGAGGGATCTGTGTTAGAGAGTGTGTAGAGTTGCAAGGCTGTTTCCATAGTATGTGTGGGTCATTGTGTCCTGGTGCAGCTGAAATTTCATGAAATGATGTCAAACGAAGTTTTCACAAACCGGAATTAAAATACACCAAAAGCAAAATGAAGAGTAATCTTTTAAAAGAAAACAGTTTAGAGTGAATAAGAGTAAACATGTTACAATTTAGGGATCTTTTTTAAAACGGGGGCCACATTTTTCATTAACGAAACACTTTGAAACTTGGAACACTGGTAGAATGTGTCATATAAAACATCTTTTTCTCTTAGTCTTCTTAAAAAAAAAAAAGAAATCCCTAAGTTATTCCATGTAAAAGTTGTCGTATTTCTGTAATTTCAACCAATCACTGACGTCCATTCAGCCGATATACATTAAGTGCCGACTACATAAACAAACGATTCTGAAACAATTCTATCGGTGATAGGGTTAAGATTAGGGTTAGGGTTAGGGTAAAACAGCAAATTTAAAAAGAAAAAAGCAAAACGAAGCTATGGAAATTAAATACGCTTTACACCGCTTAATCAGCCAAAGGAGTAAATATAAACAACTGAATACTTGTCAGTGATTGGTTGAAATTATCGAAATAAGACAATTTTTTACATGAAAT
>NC_068995.1:32828338-32829629 GCF_001194135.2 Octopus bimaculoides
GTTATTCCATGTAAAAGTTGTCGTATTTCTGTAATTTCAACCAATCACTGACGTCCATTCAGCCGATATACATTAAGTGCCGACTACATAAACAAACGATTCTGAAACAATTCTATCGGTGATAGGGTTAAGATTAGGGTTAGGGTTAGGGTAAAACAGCAAATTTAAAAAGAAAAAAGCAAAACGAAGCTATGGAAATTAAATACGCTTTACACCGCTTAATCAGCCAAAGGAGTAAATATAAACAACTGAATACTTGTCAGTGATTGGTTGAAATTATCGAAATAAGACAATTTTTTACATGAAATAAATTCGAATACAAAAATATTTTTCTGTTCTATAACACAAAATAGATAAGTATACGAAGTTTGAAAGTCTTTCGGTACCAAAAACACTACGTAAAACGTTAATGAAAAATGTGGCCCCCGTTTTAAAAAAGATCCCAATTTAGTGTTTACAGAGAACCAGGAAATGTATATAGGCCTAATTAAATAATAGATTAGATGGTGGTAGAAAAGTGATGTACCAGACTACATCCCATACTATGAATTTATTGGTTACTATGCAAAACACCGGTCCAATCGATATAGTTTCACTATCAAATACTTTCGTTCTTTGAATACAGTACTGAACCAATTATCCGGCTTAGAACCAGAAGTAATTCAGATTTGTAGTTTTTCCAGTTTTCTGGAAATAGAGCTGCATTGATGTTTTTTCTCCCCCACCACTTTTTTTCTTTTCTTTTGTAAAATGTATTCCTTTTCATATTTCAAATAAAAAAGAATAAATAAAGCTATAAAAAAGTCTAAATATATACTTAAAATAAACAACTAAAAGGAGAGCTAAAATTTTTTGTTTGTTTTTCCTTTCCTTGTTCCTCTTTTTCCATTTTTATTTTTGGGTATTAAATAATTTTGATTGCAATGTTGAAAGTGTAGTAACGCCGTGCGCATGCGTAGTCTCACGCATGCGTAGAATTAAACAACCAAGCGTTCCCGCTCAATTCATTCTCTTTCTTGCTGGCCAGCATAGAGCAATGGACGTGTCTCTAACATTCGTACTCTGGAGACAGCCTCTTTACGTGTTAAGCTGTCTCTCTACATCTTTCGGACTTACGCTCGACAGCTCGCTCACACCTACATAACAACGTCCCAACAACAGAAGCTGTAACAACAAGAATTAAAGATGTATATATTTACCACCTAAATAAAGTGTTGTATAAGTTGATAGTCTGGAGTTCAGTGTTCCGTTATATTCTTTAATTTTATATAGGAAAGTCAGGTATACATCT
>NC_068995.1:32835435-32840652 GCF_001194135.2 Octopus bimaculoides
GAGAGACTTTGCTGTTGATACTTCTTGTGTAGCATCAATTTCAGTGGGGAGGTGTTATATGGACTGTTAGATATGTAATTCGTATGACGTTCCGTGTGTCACTGTGGTTCGTCTGAGTTCATTGTTTCATTGTTGTTGTCTTGTGTGACTGTCGTAGTAAAATGTCATTGAGATATATATGGCGGACATGACTTTTGTTTATTCATAACGAACATTGGGTGAGTGCGTTCTTTGTATGGAATTGAATAATAAATGTAATAATTAAATTGTACAACTCGTTGTGTTATCTCTACGAGTCTTCCGAGGGAAATACAACATAAATAAAGTGTTGTATAAGTTGATAGTCTGGAGTTCAGTGTTCCGTTATATTCTTTAATTTTATATAGGAAAGTCAGGTATACATCTAATGATGTATAACCAACTTTCCTATAAAAGCATTAGACACTTAGAAAAAGCAAATGCAACAACATAGCTCAAGAATGTTATATGTGGCATTAGCTAACTTTAATATCAGGAAAGGGACGAAAGCAAATCCAAGGGCCAAGCTTCGACAGATCACTTTTACATATATCATCTTTCTGGGCATTCTATTCTTGCCTTTGTTATCTGTTACAATTTGGTTGTCTCTCATAAACTGCAGGTTAAGTAACTTTTATTATTGGAGGTAATGCATTAACATACAAGGTTAATTGAAGGAAGCTTATAACATTACATGAATATGTTCTGGTTGCAGTGAAACTTGACAAGCATGATAGCTAATGTCCAGGAAACTGGAAATCATGGGATGTGAAAGTCAAGGTGTATGAGAGTGCAATGTTGGCTGCCAAGACATAAGCAGTGCCAAGATTTTACCTATAAGAGCGGTGGGTCGTTTGCAGAGGCTGAAAGGGTATAGGTGCTAGAAAAGCGACAGTGACTAGCGAAGCAAGTCAAACCATAAGGATGGCAGCAAAAAAAGGAAACTCCAACATGCAAGAGAATTGGTGTTGATCGGCACCAAAGGAAAAAAAATGCATGGAATGCTACATGATGCAAAGGAAAAAATGCGTTTATAAGAGGTGGTTTGTGCGTCCTACAAACCAGAGAAGCAACGCGTGGTAAAATACGTAAGGAGCTTGTTTGCTGGATGAGAAAGGCTTGAAAAAAGCATTCAGCTAGAATAAACCTAGAAATGTTTGAGAGTGGATAGCATGAGGCAGACAGCATGTATGTATATGTATGCATGGATGCTGAGCAATAATAATGTACAAGTGTGACTGCTGAAAGCGTTGTGAAACAACACTGATTGCAGAGTCTGATGCAGTATCTCCCAGTGAAAGCTGTGCATCTAAGACTGAGTGTGGAAGGTGCGGTGCTGATTAGTGTTTCACAGCATCAGAAGGCATGTAACAGAATGGATGCACATGAAAGTATGCAAGAAAAATGCAAAATGTCCAGTTCGTTGATTAACTGTTCCAATGAATGCTGTTAAGAAATGCATGGTTGGTAAAAAAAAT
Organism: Octopus bimaculoides; assembly: GCF_001194135.2. Taxonomy (NCBI): domain Eukaryota; kingdom Metazoa; phylum Mollusca; class Cephalopoda; order Octopoda; family Octopodidae; genus Octopus; species Octopus bimaculoides. The sequence goes on from NC_068995.1 coordinate 32,836,932, forward strand.
GTGTCATATCTCAGATAAAGAAGCTGTTTGAAGTGCCATCCAACTATACGGTGTTCAGAATGACTGAAATTTGCTGTATAAGGTCACAAAACTGGTTGCTGTGCAGAAGATGGAGCAGGAACGATTCAAGATTAGCATTGAAATCGTGGCTGTGGTGACATTAGTGCTGTAGTCAGGTACAAAGGCTGAGGTGGTGATGGGACATGGTTAGAGATTTAGGGACATCCTAATTGAGAAATTTGATAAGAGGGAGGAGGAGCTACAAACTTGTGACTTGGAGGGCAACTGGGAATTCCTGCAAGACAGTTTGCTGAGTGTCACAGACCAAATTTGTGGCTGGTGCAAAGTCCCTTCCATACCTAGGGTAACATGGTGGTGGAACAATGCTGTAGACAAAGCCATTAGAGCAAAGAAACAGGCCTAAAAGGCCTGGAAGAGTGGAGGCAGCGGGGGACTGTATCAGATAGCCAGAAGGGAAGCTAGGAAACAGGTATATCTAGCCAAGGAATAAACAGAGAAAAAGTTTGCCTATGTTCAGAGTCATGAGGGCCAAAGAACTGAAGTATTTCGGATTGCAAGACAGTGTGTGTTAGAGAAAACTGTGATGTCATAGGAGAGAAATGTATCCACGTGGATGATGGTGCACTTGCTTTTAATGAGTCTGCAAAGAAAGAGGCTTGGAGATGCCATTATGAAAGACTGCTGAACATGGAGAATGAATGGGAGGAGGAGAGTCTGTCAAATGTTAACCCAATTGAGAGACTAGCTATCTGAATCACCAGTACTCTGGTAGATAAAGCAATTAAGGATATGAAGACAGGGATCACTGCTGAGATGCTGAAAATACCTAGCGGTGTGGGTTATGGTCTAGTCACCTGTATTGTAAATCAGGTGGTTCATGAAGTCATACCCAATGACTGGTGTAGCAGCACCATAGTCAACTGCTACAAAGGTAAAGGTGATGATGATGATATATATTTGTTCTTTTAGAACATTGTCATTTTAAAAGATTTTGCTGGCAAATTCTTAAATTAACAAACATTTATTTACATGAAGGAAAATTACTGGCGAACTTTCTCCTAATTCTTCAAAATCTTTCTGTTAAAACTGTATTGAAACCATTTGTGGGGAACTTTTTTTTATCACAGAAATTGGTCACACACCACAAGATTTGACAGAACCTGTGGCGAGAGCTGGGTTTGTCAGTTCCTGTTACAGTGGAGGATAGATGGAAACAGAGAATATGGGACAATCTGCACTCAGGTGCCACTTTCAACTCTCTCCTTGATCAATGTGATCAATTTTCAAGGTGTCACCTACTCTCAGCTCGTGAAAAATTCTTGGGGGACTGGATTGATGCTCTGCCTGTGGCCAACATTGGAGGCCTGCTCAGTCTAGATGAACTCCGCATCTTCATCCCACTCAGAATTGGGGGCTGACGTCTGTAGGAGAATGAGATGCCACTGTGGTAGAGCCCTCGACCCCACAAATCTTCACAATCTGTTTTGCTGTCTAAATGCCAGTTGCTTTGCTTGTCACACCGAGCTAAACCTAATCGTTAAGTGGGCTCTGGCTTGGATTAATATCCCTTCAGTTCTGGAGCCCTTGGGGTTATCTAGAAGTGATGGAAAGAGACCAAATAGTCTTACCGTCTGTCTCAGGGTTAAAGGTATGTGCCTCATTTGGGACATCACAATCTGTGACTCCTTTGCTCTCTCCCACATCCTGGATGCTGCAGTTAATGGGGGGGGGGTCACTGCTTCTGTAGTTGAATGGAAGAAAGCTCTAAAGTATTAGAACTTGATAGGGAACTATTTCTTCCAACCTATGGTGTTTAAGATGTTTGGAGGGACTGGGCCACTAACCGTGAAGTTCTTGTCAACGTTGGAGCTTGCTTCACTGAGGTGTCAGGTGGTGGCCTTGAGGGCGCTTGGTTTTCCCAATGCCCTAGCCTCACCATCACCCATGGTAATGGTGTGAGTGTACTGGCTTGCTTCAGTAGGTTCCATCGAACCTTGTGGTGTGCAACCAGTTGCTGTGATAAAAAAATTCTCCACAAATGGTTTCAATACAGTATATTGGTTTCAAAATTTGGCACAATGCCAGAAATTTTCGGGGAGGGTGTAAAGTGCTCAACTGGTACTTATTTTAATGACCTTGAACTCAGAATGTAAAGACAGATGAAATGCTACTAAGCATTTTGCTCAGCGTGCTAACAACTCCGCCAGCTCACCACCTTCAGGATATAGTATACTGCATGGTATTGCACAATATTCCTGGATTTCAGATAAGAGGTCTGGTATTTTAGTATAAGAGTATGGAAACACTTTTTAATTGGGCATACTTATACAAGTGCTCCCCCCACCAACTTTGTGTCTTCATAACCTTCAGAAAAATGGATATTTTTGAATGAAATTTTCTACAAATATTTCTCAAATGGTATATGTTATGATTATACACTATCCAACCTCAAAAATATCCATTTTTCTAAAATGAAACAAACTTGTGGTGGGGAGCACACTTGTGTTATTATGCCTTTGATTGAATACAGTTCCTCATTTAACAGAGGCACTAAACTTTAGACTAAAATAATCTAGTAGACTTATAAAAGGCATTCGTTCAGACATAATACCTGCTTTTAGAACTACATTATTCAGTGTTATACACTAGTGTTCTGCTCTTTTTAAGGCGATAGTGAGTAATTTGAAGGTTTGGCTGCTATTTCTTTCAGATTGAATGACTACATACAGATTACACCTTCCCCAAGATTGTTTTTGTTAATTCGATAATGAAACAATCGATGGAACTTAAGTTGTATTGATACATAGATACTTAGGTTTGGGCCAGAATTGGCCCAGGCCATGACTAACTTTGTGAAAACATTTAATTATGCTTCATATTACAGACACACTAGCATAGCTAGAGTGTGTGCTGCCCAGGACTCAAAATCTTTTTATCCCACCAGAGTTCCGGACCCCAGTAATAAACTTATTTGCATACAGCCAATCAGAGTTCACCTAAGGCCTTATCAAGTTAACAAATTCTACCAAGTAAACTCAAGATGAAGAACAGTGTTGTAAGTCGACCGATTGCCAAGTTATTGCTTGATTTTAGGAGACAAGTCATTAGATAGATTTGCATCTATACCTGTTATCGGATTTCGTTACGGGCCCCATATAGTAAAGATATAGATGGGAAAAATGTGGGTAGAGGGTGATGTGCTAGCAACCCTCTCCCATTACTGTTTTACAAAGTAAACAACACAAACAACTATGCAGAGGCAGCCATGGTTGAAACAAGAACAAGAACAACAAGCATTATTAAAAGAGAAAAGAAGCATGGTCATTTCGTACCCAAGTGGCCTTATCTTATTGCCCATCACTTGTTATGCGCTCATAAATTAGTTTGATAGTTGAGCTCTGATTGGTTGTATGCAAATGAGTTCATAACTGGGATCCGGAACTCTCGTGGGGAAAAAATTTCGCGTCCGGGGCGGCCCTTCGGTTTACTGTCCCCGCAACCCCACAAAAAACACGTTGCCTACGGCAAACCCCAAAGTGGTGCCGCCCTGGGTGGACCCCACTCCTCCAAGCTACGCTATTGTAAAGACATATTTTGGGCACCATAGCTCATTCGAATAAAGAATTATCGTTTGCACAGATATATCCAGGCATAGATGGTTATTTATCAGGGATTTGTTGAAAGAATTTGTCCAGGAACC
>NC_068995.1:32841545-32842789 GCF_001194135.2 Octopus bimaculoides
CCAGTTTTTTTTTTTTTTTGTGTGTGTGTTTCATTGTTTTAAAATATTAAATAAAACATAATTTTTCTATTTTAGCATACGAGTAATGTCATTATATAAATTGTATTGTGTACAAGTCATGTATTGTCATTGAAGCGATTTAAGATATTAAAATATTTAAGATATTTAAAATATTTGAACTATTATTTATAGTATTTAAACGAAATTTTACATTTCTTTCCGATGACTTTTTTCTTCTAGCTAAAATTGTGATAGTTTTTTTATGTGATTTGATTTTCGTTCCATGTCATGCCAATCACTGTGCATCGGAATGCGTGGTATGGTAGGCCTTTCACTAAATGGAAGCCTGGCATATGAAGAGTAATTCAGTTGATAAAACCTAATTCGACCGAGTTGGTACGTGTGAAAAGTCTGTCGGACCAGAGCTAATGTGAGGATAAACAATAAAAATAAACAGCTTTGTCAAGTATTTTGATATGAAATACAAAAGAACTACAAGAGGAAATAATAGTAGTTTTAAAACGAAGGAAAGGAAACAAAGATAATTAATATATTAGCAAAATTATAGAACTACGCAATAGGCACAACAAATAAATAAATGACAGCGCCAAACCAGTATAGTATAGCAGCAGTATGTTAATATAGATTATAGAAGCCCGTGTACCTCATGTAGCCCGGCTAGCTCAGTCGGTAGAGCACGAGACTCTTAATCTCGGGGTCGTGGGTTCGAGCCCCACGTTGGGCGCAGTACTTTTTTTTGTTTATAGATTCACTTGGAATGGTTTTTAAAAGAGAACGGTGTTTATTAATGATCCATTTCTTTTCTTGGGAGATCTGAGTTTCTTGAAGAGGTATTATTTCCAAATTTTTAAAGCGATATATCTTTATAACTACGATGTAAACATTTTGAACATTATTACACTAATACTGATTAAATCTTCCTTGATACAATACTTGGTCCTTTCTGTTTAAGCACTTTTCGGCTCGTAAAGGTCAATCATCATCATCATCATCGTTTAACGTCCGCTTTCCATGCTAGCATGGGTTGGACGATTTGACTGACGACTGGTGAACCAGATGGCTACACTAGGCTCTAATTTGATTTGGCAGAGTTTCTACAGTTGGATGCCCTTCCTAACGCCAACCACTTCGAGAGTGTAGTGGGTGCTTTTACGTGCCACCGGCACGATGGCCAGTCAAGCGGTACTGGCAAAGGCCACGCTCGAAATGGTGTATTTTACGTG
>NC_068995.1:32843054-32843445 GCF_001194135.2 Octopus bimaculoides
ATATATATATATATATATATATATATAATTTTTCAAAGTAAACTATGTAATCGTTACCAATATACTCCTTGTTTATATATCCAAAGTTTTAAATTTTTACATTTAAGAAAGATATTTGACGCCAATATCCATATCAATGTTATTTAATCCGATGTTAACATTTCTGTATAAAGCTATATTTGACCGTCAAGTATAAGTCAAATATATCAGTTGCCATACACTTTTGTATGGCAACTGATATATTTGGCTTATACTTGACGGTCAAATATAGCTTTATACAGAAATGTTAACATCGGATTAAATAACATTGATATGGATATTGGCGTCAAATATCTTTCTTAAATGTAAAAATTTAAAACTTTATATATATATATATATACCTCCCAACACC
>NC_068995.1:32844154-32854803 GCF_001194135.2 Octopus bimaculoides
TATATATATCATCATCTCTGTTAGGAGGCACAAGCACTTACACACACATGTACACATACTGCAGGAACTCCGCCTACCAAATTCAATTACAAAGCTTTGGTTGGCCTGGGGGTATAGCAGAAGATACTTGTCCAAGGTGCCACGCAGTGGGACTGAACCCGAAACCATGTAGCTGGGAAGCAAGCTTCCTAATCACACAGTCATGCCCGACAGGCTTCTTTCTGTTTCTTTCTAGCAAATCCACTCACAAAGCTTTGGTTGGACTGAGGTTATAGGAGGAGACACTTGCCCAATTTTCCACAGTGGGACTGAGCCCAGAACCATGTGGTTGGGAAGCAAGCTGCTTACCACACAGTTATGGTTGATTATACTTTATTTTGTTGACCCACATAATGAAAAGCAAAGTTGACCTAGAGGAAACAGAGAGAAAAAGATGGATTGCAAACTTTGTGGAAAGGAAAGAATCATTTATATTGACTCCTAGCACTTGACTAGTACCTTTTGGTGGACATGGATACTGGATTTTTGTTGTTGTGGAAAGTGGAGGGATATACTTAAAAGAAAAGTTTCAGTCACTGTATAGGTGTTTGTGATGGATCAGAAGTAAGCACATATGCTGTCATGAGTTGTAGGCATAAAACTCAAAGACCCCGATCAGTTGGCTAACTTGAAGTGCCATAGGGTAGGGGGTGTTGTGTGATATATGAATATAAGGTAGTTGTTGGATGACCTAATGGGTGTGAAGACATAGTTTGGTGTAGATTACATTTGGTATTATGAAAGTGATCAAGGGAATTTGGGGTAGCTAAGTATTGAACTGAGATGAATGTAGACCAATGAGACAAGTTGATGAAGCTAGTTAAGGAGTACAGAAGACTTGACTTCTGCACCACTACCATAAGAATGACATGGAGGTGCTTTATGAATTTATCAATGACATCAAGTAGAGATGAAGTAAGGCACATGTTATGAATGTAGGATGAGGTGAGATCAGAGAGAAACTGATGGTTTGAGCTGTTGGGGGAAGTGAGGATGGGTGGTTTTGATGCAGAGTAGCTGGAAGTATTTATTCCTGATATGCAGGTGAGAGAAGTGAATAACAGGGAGAGTGGAGTATATGTAAGCACAGACACCATGTTTTAGGATGAAGCAGAATAGAGGGTGCAACCTGTACAGCCAAGATAGATTAGAAATAGGTGAGAGATTTATATCAGGGAAGAATAGGATGTGGCCTATATATAAGTAAGATCTAGATTAGAATGTACATTACAGGTATTGGAGAAGGAGGAAAATTTTCCCAGTGTTTACTTCTGCAAGAGGAGCTGCATGTGTGTGTAGGCATGTGTGTCTATCTCTCATTGCTTAATAGCTGGTGTTGGTTTTCATATATCCATGTAACTTAGAAGTTTCAAATAAAAAGACTGAATGAATAAGTACCTAACTTAAAATAAGTAACTAAAGTGGATTTAACTAACTAGACACTCAAAGGCAATCCCCCATCAGGACTGCAGTCTAATGACTAAAACAAGTAAAAGAATAAAAAAGAAGGATGTTGAAAATGTATATTTTTATTGTAGAAATGTTATCTTCTAAATGTAAATACTTCCATCATTAATTGTGGGGTGGAGTTGATATCATTTCCACCAAATTTCTTTGACAATGTCTGTTTGTCTTTCCAGTTGGTTAAGTTCATGGCTGTTTAAGAGTACCATGTTCAAAGCAGTGCTACGGCATGACCACAGTTAAATGACTGAAACAAGAAAAAGACTAAAAGCATTTTGAAGATGATTATGATGATGATTGTTATTATTATTATTGTGTTGTAAGGTGGCAAGCTGGCAGAACTAATAGCATACCAGGCAAAATGCTGCAAGGCATTTTGCCCATCTTTACATTCTGAGTTCAAATTCCACTGAGGCTGACTTTGTTTTTCATCCTTTCAGGGTCGATAAAATAAAAATCAGTTGAATACTGAGGTCGATGTAAATGACTTATCCACTCCCTCAATAATGCTGGTTTTGTGCCAAAGTTTGAAATCATTATTGTAGTGGTGGACCAGGCTGAAAGGATTGAGGACAGGCACCTTCTTCTTTGGTCAAGTTTCATTAACTTCTTCAAGTTTTACTTGGAAAGGAAAGGGAGCATGATGAGGGAAGTGCTCTCCTCCAGCACATTTATCAAACAGTGGGTGACTGAGATAAAAGTGATTTGGGTGAATGGAACTACTCAAAGCATGTATCTGTAGATTGGAGAAAAGGATTTGTATCCTTGGTGTTCAGGCTTATCCTGGATCTCCAGAGTTCCTTGATTGGCCTTAGTTGGAGACTTTCCTGCATCAAAGAGATTGCATCACCTAAGTGCTAACACATTTTGTTTATATCATCTACATTTTTTATTTTATCTCTCCCTTTCAACGTGTTTTGTCCTTGAGCAAGACACTTTATTTCATGTTGCTCCAGTCCATTCAACTGGCAAAAATGAGTAGTACTTTCATTTCAAAGAGCTGACTTTGTCACATGCTTTGTCATGCTGAATCTCCCTAAGAACTATGTTATGGGTACACGTGTTTGTGGAGTGCTCAGCCTCTTGCACATTAATTTCATGAGCAGGTTGTTCTATTGATTGGATCAACTGGAATCCTTGTCGTTGTAGCCAATAGAGTGCCAGTATACAATGTATATTATACTCACATGAATTGCTGGAGCAACCTTCATTGGATCTCCTTGACTATGAAATCCCGAATGATTTTCGTCTTAGTTGGTTTAAATTCATGGCTGATGAATGTGAAGTCCCAGCATCTTGATGTGTGCTGAGTCTTTTCTGTTGCTGTCACAGCTTTTGAAACTTAAAAATTTTTCATGCTGAATCTGATTTTAGAAAATTTTTTTAAAAATGTTAAGTGGTAAGTAGCTTGCTTACCAACCACATGGTTCTGGGTTCAGTCCCACAGCATGGCACCTTGGGCAAGTGTCTTCTACTATAGCCTCGGGCCGACCAAAGCCTTGTGAGTAGACGGAAACTGAAAGAAGCCCGTCGTATATATATATATATATATAAATATATATGTATGTGCGTGTGTCTGTGTTTGTCCCCCCCCAACATCACATGACAACCGATGCTGGTGTGTTTACGTCCCTGTAACTTAGCGGTTCGGCAAAAGAGACCGATAGAATAAGTACTAGGCTTACAAAGAATAAGTCCTGGGGTTGATTTGCTCGACTAAAGGCAGTGCTTCAGCGTGGCTGCAGTCAAATGATTGAAACAAGTAAAAAAGTAAAAGAGTGAAGAGAGGTTTAAAATGTGATACTTTTTATCCAATCAGAAAACAAAGATTTGGAAACTGGTATTTTCTGTATGATAACTGTCTATCACAAAACGAAAGCAAAACATAACGACGACAAAAGCTGTAAGAAGTTTTAATAAGTTTTAACAAATAAAGTCATGTGAAATGCTTGAACAGGCATGTAAATAATTTAAAAAGAAAAAACCCTCAACAAAATTTTTTTGTGAAAAATTACAAAACAAAAACATTAGGGTTTAGGGTTAGGGTCAAGGTTAGAGTTGAAACGGTCAACTAGGTATGCAAACAATTTAAAAAGGAAAAAGCCTTAATGAAATTTTTTTGTAAAAAAATTACAAAATAAATAAATAAAACTATGCATTATACTGTAGTAATAGTGCAGTTCATATAAACAATTAATACATATTTTTCAGAGAAAATTCAGAAAATAGGTACTTGTGGTGGTAGTTTTAAGTACACTACACCTTTGCTTGTTACTATGGAACAGGTACCAATGTGCTTGTGGTTTTTGATTGGCAAAAATTACCCCAAATTTACAAACTTTAAAAGTTATTACCTTATTATTTCTTACTTTATGGAAAAAATGAATTTCATTTTCATAATTAACATACAAAACTATGTCAACACACCAAACTTGAAAACAATCGGAACGAAATTAAGAAAAAAAAAAAAGAAAACTGACAACAGAAAAGATCCTTTTGTACATTTCCAATTACTGTTGCCAACATTTGAAGTGAAAAATGTAGCACCTATGAAACCAACATCTAGACTAACAAGATGTGCAAATGTGGATAAGAAATAGCATATTTGAAAGAGAAAAAGAGAAAATAAATACCCACAAAGGGTTAAAGTATATCAAGTAATTAAGATATAGACATTTCAAAATGTACTTGGGATAAATAGAAAGAAAATGTTAACTTTTAAATGAGTGTTAATGTGAATGAAGTAGGGCATAATTACAATTTGGTGCCTCCTCAATGTTTCCTCATAAATTTCTCAAAAATGAACTTTTGCTCAGATACGTTTTCCATGGTATAAATTACAATTATGTAAATAAAATTGACAGCAAATTTTTGAATTTGTTTTAGATCACTCCATGTTCCAACGTTGTTTCTGCATAATTCTAAAATGTAAACACTAGAAACGTGAATACTTTTTACCTTCACGAGATAATTTTAGCCCTAGATACTTTCCACAAAAGTCAGGTTGGTCATGATTAAACTGACGCCAGGATAATTTGAAACTAGATCATAAAAAGCTACATACATAAATATTGTAAAGCACTTTATCCAGCCTTCTATCGATTTTGTTATTATCCCTTAAGTAATCAATATATAAGCCACCTGTAGTCATAGTGATTTTAAGTAATATGAGTAGGAGGAAGGAGGAACAAACTTTAATTTTCAGAGAGAAGTAGAAAGAAGAAGAAATTTTATTGATCTTGAGGTTGCAGTTAAACTCATTTTTCTTTAAAAATTATTTTACTAATCTTAGTTATTGGAGTGTGGTCATGCTGGGGCACTGCCTTGAAGAGTTTAGTCAAACAAATCGATCCCAGAACTTATGTCTGGTATATATTCTATTGGTCTCTTTTGCTGAACTGCTAAGGTATGGGGACGTAAACAAAGGAACACTGGTTGTCAAGCAATGACACGCACATGCAAATCTGTCTATCTATATCAGGCTTCCACACAGTTTCCATCTTCTAAATTCCCTCACAAAGCATTGATGGGCTCGGGGGCTTTGTTCAAGGTGCTATGCAATGAGACTGAACCCTAAACTACGTGGTTGCAAAACGAGTTTCTTAACCATACAGCCATGCCTGCACCTGAGTTTTATGATCAAAGGTCTTCAATACTGACCATCCCATCTTTTTATATATTTACAGTTATATTGTTCAATGTCTCCTTGCTTTTCAAGACAGTGTTTCGATACTGTTTTGGGCAGATTAACTGCAAAGAGATTTTGAGGAGTTTGACAATAGAAACTTATGTTGTTTTTATTTTGCTAGGTTCCTTTATAACATTTAGCTGCTGGGTTTCCTTACTGCAGTAGTAATGGTGAATCGAAAATGAAAATCTATAATTAAATTAGAAGAATTTTAGTACTATTTCATCAAAGATCTTTCCTCTTCTAAATGATTTTGGACAAGCCAACAAAAGTGCTTGTGGCATCATTGAACTCGAGAGAAAAGAGCTGCCAAATTTTCCTCAAATGACATCCTACTGTCTTTAAAAAAAAAAAAAGAAAAGAAAGGGACACAATGGATAATGAGAATCTTAGATACTGAATAAAAAGTCAGGATAGTCGTTGCTGGAACATTTGATCATAGGTGCGTTGATGCAGAAATGACATTTAGTAACAAATTCACTTTGGATGAACCAATGAGAGCTCCTATGTAGTCGCTCAACCTGCTAGATATGATAGCAAAATCTTTTTTAAATTATACCTAAAGTCATGTAGAAGAAAGAACACATCGAGGATCTTTTCCATTTGGCTGCCAGTTTCAATTTTTGTTCGAACTGATTTCATACCCTGTGTAATGATACACTTTTATAGGCTAATCAATGCCATGAAAATCATTTTTACTATAAATCAATAAATAAAAAGTTATCTATATATTACTAAAACTGTGATTGTTTGCTTGTGTGCGTGCTTGTCTGTAATTTAATAGAGCCAAACCAGCGCATAATGGGAAAATTCTCTGAAAGTAAGGTATCCCTGAAATGTGAATACAATCAGAATAAAACAAGTTTCACGTAAATCAGACCACGGATTCCCGAGATATGCAGTTTTTTTATTTTTTGTGGTGGTGGTGGTGGTGGTGGGGGTACCTTCATAAATAGCTAAAACAGCGCATAATGGGAAAATGCTCCAAAAGTAACATCACTCTGAAATAGGAAAATTGTTTCAATTAATTTTATGCTTACATTATATAACAATTCCTTTTTCATTTTTGTAGAAGTGTGCACATATGCCATAAATAAATGCTGTTACTGGAGTTAAAGTTTATTCTATTTCTATTAGATGATGTAAATAATCAATAAAACCTTAAACATGAACTTGCAAACCAGACCTATGATGATATGAACAAATTGAAATATTTAACTGAATCGTCATGAAATTAACTTTCATTTCAATGCAATGTTGAAATCAGCTTCAATGTTTTATAACCTGAACTGTCAGTGACCCAACAGGTCACGGGTAGTCTAGTTAGCTATTAAAGTTTGAAAATTTTGGGTAATTTTAGCCAATCGTAAGTCACAGACACATTCATGTCTTTCAATAGTAACAAGCCGAACATGAGGTCTGCGAGAAAGCACATATTGACAAATATATTGAAACCACTTGTCGATACTGTGTTCTACTGTTTTACCCACCTGGAAATTTTACCCTTCTGTTTGGTTATGGCCGCAAGCTCCTGTAACCTTGCATCTGTAATGGAGATCACATTAAATGCATATTGAATGCTTAAAACTACAAAAGACGTGTTGTTTCTCATTTTCCGCGTGTGGAATACAAATATTGACAACGTGCTATTTTCAGGATGTTGACAAAATGTCACACATAAAATGACAGCTTCCAAATTCTATTTCTTGACTGGGTTTAAACCTCTATAACGTTAAAAAAAGAAAATTCTGGAAAAAGTGAAATAACCCCAGCAATTCGGCTTGGAAAACTACAAGATTGTACCAAATTTTAAAATTTTCAGTAGACTTTTGAAAACTTGGCAGTCAAATGGAAAAGATCTCACATTGGATAATGCAGCTCTAGTACAAAATGGCAATGGTTGGATTGAGTTTGACCATAGATCAAATTCAATCAGGGCTTCATATAGGGCTAAACAACACAATGGTGAAGTCTCAGATTTTACCTCCTGAAATTTATTTACTAAAGGCTTTCTTTTTTTTAAAGTGGTCTTCGGATTTTTGTGCTTTAAAAAACTGTTAATGTAACGTGTATTCAAAACAAAATCATTGGTAAAGCCCACCTTTCCTGAAGAACTTCTTTTCTTTCAAAGAATTTTCCTGAGCAAATTATTTGAGCCAAATAATAAAAGTAATGTGTATCCAATAATCATTTCTAAGGTCACAAATTTGAGGGCATGATGTGGTTTAATCGATGAAATCGATCCAGTTCTTGACTTTATTTTCTCCCCCACCCCTGGAAATGAAAAAATAACCGTGTATGCAATAATGTACGTTTTATTTTCTCACAATAATAGTAAGCAGATGAGCATAAGTTTGTGACATGCTTTTTAATGAAAAAAAAAAAACGAAAAGAATTAACGTTACATGTTATAAATTAATGACAATAGATAAAAATCAACAAATTGACAATTAACTGAGCATAAACATCAGCAATATATGAAAACATTACATTTAGCGATAGATACGACAACTTATATTGTAAGGTTTATGCAATGCATCTTCCACGTGTGACCAAGTTATAGCTTTGTTAAGCTATACGCAAACAAACTAGTGGAGACAAGAATACATTTATCAAAGGTTTATTACTTTACGCACATCAGGACTTAAGTCGTCAGTTATTTCTGTTTAGAGTTCACTCAGATTTGTTTCACACGCACTGTTGACATTTTTATATTTTCCTTCTCCTGGAAGTCCCTTTTCTTTTGCTGCTGACCAATGTCCTAGCTAGCCCGCAATGAAGTTTCTGTCTACAGTTCGTCTGTTATGAATCCTGCCCTAGAAAGTCAATATCACTGATACCTCTTTATATATGCCCAGAGACCTTCAATATTATTGGCGCATATATCAGTGATAGGGTTCACAAAATGAAGGAAATGGTTTACAGTTCCATGGATATAACCAAACTTGGCCAGGTTATTATAGTGTAAGGACCGTGTGACAGGAGAAGGTGACAAGGAATGGCTCCTTTAGTACATCGCATGGTCGATACAAATAAAAATATGAAAAGAGGATAAATGAGTATAAGTGCCAGAAGGAAAAGAGAAATACAACCAGTCGAAGGTTTAAGAGAAGATTTTATTGATATGTCAACTTGTGTGTGTGACTGAGATATATAAATATAATAATAGACAGGCCGTCATGTAAACAAAGTGTATGGGTATACAAACATGGATGTATGTATGTGTGAGAGATACAGAGCATAGAAAAGAGTCTATAATGAAGTTGGAAGAAAGTCCAGACACAAGGATGATAAAATACCAGTTCGTATTCAAGGTACACAGTGGTTGAGGTGCTGTATCAAGAAGTTGAGGCCACGTAGCAGAGCCGGAGAGAGGTACATGTCGTGAGAGGTAGGCTTCAATGCAGGTTACTTGTTACAGGAGTTCTTGCAAGTTGTATTTGCTGTTAACCATGGTGAAGTAATTCACAAACAGTATGGAGATAGAACCTGTGCGAGCGTTGGTGGTGGTGTGTACGTAGAGTAGTTGGTGCTGACGCTAAGAAGCTGGAGGCGATGAAGATTGAAGCCTGTAAGCTGCTGAACAAAGTGTTGGTGTTCTCCATGTGACTGCTGTTGTCGTCGCTGGAACTGGCAGTGTGCTCTGTGGTCAGTGGCTAGACCTCAGAAGGTCAGGAGCCGAGAAGACTGACAAATTGTGACGGTGAGAAACTAGCTATTTATAACATACTGTCGGCTCAAACTGGGGTTCAGGAAAGACTGTCTCATGCAACCTTATCTGAAGGCTGCGATTGGTTGGGTTGCATCTTGGCGTGCAATAGAACAAGAGACAAACTGTGCCAATACCAACTAATCAGCGTGGTGGACACAACAGGGTCCAAAGGTGCGGCCGAAGCCTAGCTCTTATCCACTATGTCTGTATCCATGTATATATAACAGAGAGAGAGAGAAGTATCCCTTAAGGCTTATGCTACAATAGCTTGGCCTAGGCAGCGAGCTGGCAGAATCGTTAGCACGCTGGACGAAATGCTTAACAGTATTTTGCCCGTCGCTACGGTCTGAGTTCAAATTCTGCCGAGGTCGACTTTGCCTTTCATCCTTTCGGTGTCGATAAAATAAGTACCAGCTGAACACTGGTTCGATGTAATCGACTCACCCCCACCTCCCCCAAGCTGCCCCTGTGGAAAAAATTTGCAATAATTATTTTAGATTCAGGTACAACATCTGTATATATAAAAGGCAGGATGTGTTAGAGCTCCAGACGAGATACCTTAAGATATTTGCTCTGGTTCTGTGTGTTCAGAATTCAAATCCCACCATGGTTTACTTGACTGGTAGATTTAATCCACCACTCGGATTAACATCACATAGTTCTTGAATACTGTTGGTGGAGTTCACTTTATTGCAAGTATTCGGGCCACATTTCTGGTTTGACGATATTTTTTCTGGTCCAAAAGCTGGGAAAAAATCAGACATATATGGTGAACTTATATACTTATAACCCTTATTCTCTTGATCATATAGATATTCAGTTGTACCTGTTATCATAGGTACACTAGGCTTTGTAACAACAGACTTGCACAAAAGACTAGAAATTCTGAGCAGCTTTAAGAAAGAATAAACCAAACTGATTTGCAATCTCTAAATACAATCGATTAGAGAGAGATACAGTGAAAATTTGTACAACATTGCAGGGATTCTTCTTTTCATGTACAGCTCGTCATTGACTTACGACCTATCTGACTTAGAACCGATCGCCTTTATGACGATTGGCGTGCCAGCTCCCAGCAGCAATAATATATAGTCCACTTGAAATCTAATGGGTTTAATTTCTTAGAAATTAACCTGTCTACTTTTGATGTCAGCTAACAAACACTTACCCTAGGTTTGGTTTTCAATCATCACTGAGGTTATCCCAAGTGTTGGATGAATATCCTGTCACGGAGACGTTGAGGCAATCTCATATTTGTCTATAGTATAATTATTCAACCATGGTAGTGGTTGAATATATTTTTAAGTCCACCATTTCGTTAATCGCAGTAATTTCGAAGCTTCACCATTAATTCAGTTCTCTGTTAACAGTTTTAAAGAGGACACCTCCTCAGCTACACTTTGGCATAAATAGTTTGAGATTTGGTTCAGTAGAAAAAAAGTTACATTAAAATATCTGCGACCTCAAGGGGGGGAGGCAATAAGACAGATATTCATCTTCAATTAACATAAATTTAAAAATTTTAAATTAAAGTATACTTTTCATAGGCTTAAATGATAGAAAAATCATAAGAAATTTAGAATCGCTAGTCGCATTGAACAAAAATTAGTAGAAAAAGAGTTATGAGGTAAAATGTTACAAAATTTAATGTCAGTAAGTAAGGAAGTAAGGGAGTAACACTTAAGCAATAAGAATAAAGAATATATTTCAAAAATGAATGTTTACATTCTAGGGTGGTGAGCTGAC
>NC_068995.1:32854997-32857377 GCF_001194135.2 Octopus bimaculoides
ATATATATATATATATATACATTCATGCCGGTGGCACATAAAAGCACCCACTACACTCTCGGAGTGGTTGGCGTTAGGAAGGGCATCCAGCTGTAGAAACTCTGCCAAATCAGATTGGAGCCTGGTGTAGCCATCTGGTTCACTAGTCCTCAGTCAAATTGTCCAACCCATGCTAGCATGGAAAGCGGATGTTAAACGATGATGATGATATATATATTAAACACAAATTGAAAACAGAACACGAAGGATATCGCAGTACATGTGAAAATCATTAGATTCCCTGAAAAGGAAAAGCTAGTTAATAAAAGATCAGAATTCAAACCAGCTTGTATGCATAAACTGATTAAAACCTTTAAATACTATAAGCCTTCAGTCCCCACTTTTAATTTCTAATCACTTCATGATCTTCTCTCATTGGTAATTCCCTCATCTGATCCCTCCTGCCACTATCCAGGCATTGAATTAACAAATCCTGGACTTACCCCCAACCACTTAATTATTCACTTTGCTTTCACCTAGCTAGATTCTGACCCCATATAGTACACACAAATTTAATAATCCGAGGTCTCTAGTCTTATTTATAGAGAAAATATCTAAATAATTTAGTCACTGGCTCTAAAATTTCGAATAACACTACAATACACTAATTACTTCAATGTTTATAACAATATTATACTAGTATTCATTAGTGGATAGGAACCTTGACTCTTTTAACTTCATATAGCAATCCCTAAACAATTAAAATAGGAATATAGTAGAAGTTGCCCAATAACATATAATTTACACAAGTAGATAAACCAGAAATTTCCACAATCAATATTTTTCCAATCACTGTATTTTTCCAATCACTATATTATCATTATTACTATTATATAATTACTATTATAATTGTTTTTCATACTTTTAATTTTAATTTTTAACTTGTCCTAATTTTCTTTTTATTATTTTTTTGTATCTCTAATTTTCTTTTTTACTTTTTATATCTTCAAATTACTTTTTACCCCTTCCATTATTATTTATTTATCTTCTAAGTAAGTGTAGGTACCCATGTAATAGATAAGTTTATAGAGCTAGGAATTTTTAGTGGTGTATTTGGGTAAACTGACCACTCATCACAACGATATCAAATTACAACCTTAATCTATATTCCAACCAGTGGTCTAGCTAAGAAATTATTTATGACCACTACAATCCCATCCAAGACAGCATCCTGTTTTCAACTCTATAGTATTTTATCTCTTTATCTCTTTTTCTACTTTATGGGTTTATTTATTTATTTATTTATTTAAAAAAAATTTTTTGTTACTTTATTCCAATTTTGCTAAATCTTATTTATATATGTATCTAGCTTTATTAGCCTTATTTTTACTTCTATTACTCTCAATTTGACTTCTATTACTTTTATAATTTATTTCTTATTTTATTTTTTTATTCTTTAACTTTTACTTTATTTTTTATTTTTGATCTTCTCTTTCTATCTTATACACCCTAGTTAAATACAATCCAATCTATTTAACATTCACTCTATGCTGAATTGTGGTACAGTATGGGTAGATTTCTGAAATCCAACAAACATTTATGCAGATATAACAGTTTAAAGGATAAACCTATTATAATGGATAATACTAAGATGTAATCTTGGGACTGAAAATGTTTGTGGCTGAAGATAGCTTTAAACCATCCTTTATATCAACAATATATACTGATGTAATGACAGATTGTGTATAAAGCTTGAAACACATGAACTGCGATATCCTTTGTGTTCTGTTTTCAATTTGCGTCTAATATATTCTTTCACCTCTGCCATTATCTGGCATATACAGGTGCTTACACTTATCAAGTATTACCTCTAAAATTTACAGTACCTATATATATCATCATCATCATCGTTTAACGTCCGCTTTCCATACTAGCATGGGTTGGACGATTTGACTGAGGACTGGTGAACCCAGATGGCTACACCAGGCTCCAATCTGATTTGGCAGAGTTTCTACAGCTGGATGCCTTTCCTAACGCCAACCACTCCGAGAGTGTAGTGGGTGCTTTTACGTGCCATCAGCATGAAGGCCAGTCAGGCGGTACTGGCAATGGCCGCGCTCAAAATGGTATATTTTATGTGCCACCCACACAAGGGCTAGTCCAGGTGCACTGGCAATGATCTCGCTCGAAAGTCCTTACACATGCCGCGGGCACAAGTGCCAGAAAAGTGACACTGGGCACAGGTGCCATCACGACTTCACTTTTGCTTGCCCCAACAGGTCTTCGCAAACTGAGTTTCGTGTCCAATGAAGGAGACGACGTCGAATTTAGTACGATTTCGATTTCACTTGCCTCAACAGGTCTTCGCAAGCGGAGTTTAGTGTCCAATGAAGGGAAGGTA
>NC_068995.1:32857793-32864104 GCF_001194135.2 Octopus bimaculoides
ATGAAGCATGGCTGTTTGTACACATGCCTCATACAGTCTGCCTTTTACTCTGAGAGAGAGACCCTTTGTCACCAGCAGAGGTAAGAGCTCTCTGAACTTTGCCCAGGCTATTCTTATTCTAGCAGCTACACTTTCAGCGCACCCTCCCCCACTACTAACTTGGTCACCTAGATAGCGGAAGCTATCAACCACTTCTAGTTTCTCTCCCTGGAATGTGGCAGAAGTTGTTTTCTGCACATTTACAGTGTTTATAGCTCCTGAACATCTGCTACATACAAAAACTAACTTCCTAGTTAACCTTCCTTTGATATTGCTGCACTTCTTATGTGTCCATAGGTTGCACTGGGTGCATCTTATAGAGTTTCTACCTACGCCTTTTCTACTACAGATCGAGCAGGGCCATCTACCTGAAGGTGTTTGTGATTTTTCGACCGTCCTACTTATTAGGACTTTGGTTTTAGCTAGGTTGATTCTAGTCCTTGCTTCCACACTTGAAACTTCTCTTCTAGTTCTGATAGTGACTCAGCAATTAGTGCAAGGTCGTATTACATATATGTGTAATATATATATATATATTACATATATGTGTAAAAAAATCTCATCACGGAATTGAACCAATGAAAGAGTCTCTACCTTGTTGCTTGACATGCTAAAAATAGCAGCTAAAGTATCCCCCTACCTAAATCACATGCCCATTGCATGTAATGTCCAAGATTATCCCTAAAAAGACCGTTTGCTGAAGGCTGGAATGTCCTTGATGATCGGTTTGCAGTATCAGGGTTGATTTGAGTCTAAATAACAACATTATGGCAAATTTCTATATTAACACCCTCACGATTTTCACTAACAGAAAAAAAACAAAAAAACCCAAATTTGATTTTTTTTGCATAGAATGAAGTACCCTGACCTTCTCATATGCTGCAAATCCCTTATTTTGATTCGGAAAAAATGAGGTGGGGGCTTCCCCCACCCCCTGCAATCCCGGAATCATTGGAAATTGTTTTTTTCGTTGAATGAATTCCTGTGACCTCCTAATATTGCAAAATTAGGTTACTTAAGGTGAGCCTGATAACTGATGGTTTTGGGGTTTTGCTGTTTGTAATTTTTGGTGAGCCATGGTGCAACCAACAACATGGTAAAAATCCCTGCCATTAATTTGGTGTAGATGGGTAATATCAAATAATTCAATCACAACATATTTAAATTAAACACAAAAGAATTGAAATATTATCATCACTTACAT
Organism: Octopus bimaculoides; assembly: GCF_001194135.2. Taxonomy (NCBI): domain Eukaryota; kingdom Metazoa; phylum Mollusca; class Cephalopoda; order Octopoda; family Octopodidae; genus Octopus; species Octopus bimaculoides. Next base: position 32,859,037 of record NC_068995.1, read on the forward strand.
GGAAAAATTGGAATATTATCTTACAGTATCTTATAAGGTAAAATCTTACACAGTATTAATTATCTTATAACAGCAATGCCTGGAAAAATCATGGATTACATGGAAAAATGCGAGCATGAAAAGTAATATTATTAAGATTATAAACCTGGAAAGTACAGGACAAGTTATTACACCTGTAAAAGTATAGGACAAGCTATTACTTCTAGTAAAGTAAAGAATAAGAAACTTTTTACTTAAAATATTGCAGCTAAAATTAAAGTTTGAATATTAAAACCTATTTTATTATAGTTTACAAATAACACTATACTTATTTAAGCAGAATTTGGCTAATTTACTATCTTAAATACAGAAAAAAGTGACTAATTAGACAAACTTACAAATTAGCTGAACAGTTTTGTACAATAAATTTGAAATATGAGAACTGTAAAGAGTGATAAATTACAACTGGCATTCTTTTTCTTATTCTTTACTTTACTAGAAGTAATAGCTTGTCCTATACTTTTCCAGGTGTAACAACTTGTCCTGTACTTTTCCAGGTTTATAATCTTAAGAATATTACTTTTCATGCTCGCATTTTTCCATGTAATACAGAATGCTGTATATGACTTTTACCTGAGAACGTACGTTAAGAATGTAAAAATAGAAAACAAAGCTATGTAGGCCTATAGACAGACTTATGACCAGTCAATCGGAACCAATTGTGGTCGTAAGTCGATGATGACCTGTATAGGGCTGAACAGTTGACCGTAATTATATGTACATATGAGATGCGCACTCACACACACACAAACAAACACACTCATACCAACTACATGAATGCAAGTTTATCCACACACACACACTAAGCGAATCTCAGATCCACAAATTCTGAAAACTGTTTATGACACGGTGAAATTCTATAAAAAAATTAATAAGAGAGAGAAACACGCGCGCGTACACACACATTTATATATGAATTTTTCGTTTTTACATTTGGCTTGCAAGATTCTTGACGTGAACTCGTGCGATGAAACAGATCCTGTATGCAGGACGGGTCATTATGCTGCGCCTCCCGAGATACAATGTATATGAATTTACATACATGCATACGCATTACATGTGTGTGTATATACATGCACACACATACATGTGCGTACGTACATACATATATACATGTATCGATCAATCTTTATTTGCTTTACACACAGAGATAGATAGATAGATAGATAGATAGATAGATCAAAGGCTGGTTTCCCGAATTCTTTGACTAAATATTCCCTTCACCTCTGGTCTGTTGCAGGATTACTCAGTTTTGCCAGCTGAGTGGACAATGCCAGGAATCGAAACCACAATCTCACCATCACGAGTGCAACACACGTAGCCACTATAAACAGTCATGTTTAAGTTTGTTTTATCACGATCTTACATTTACAAACATATTGCAATTTAAGAAAAAAAAAACATTGTGGATTTTATATAAAGATAAGACGGCGGAGGGGGGAAAGAAAGAGTAGCCAATGAAATCGCTCTTAATCTTAACAACCAATCAATGACTTCCTTTTCAAAACATTCAAAAAAGCACATGTTTTAGTGTTGGGCTACTGGCATGGTATGGCGCACGTACATGGCGATCAGAAGCTGAAAGATGCCATAGAAAAACAAAATGAGAGGTAAGATGGTTACTATTGAATCACTCAATCTTTATTTGCTTTACATTGAATGTTCTTATTCCATCAATTGCTGATGATCGTGAGAACGTTAACCGTTATACAAACAAATCGGCCTTTTTTAATCCGTCAGTCAGTGTGTTTGTGTATACACACACACTCACATCTATGTGAGTACATGCGTATGGGACTGCGTTCAGATTTGTATTTTCGTGTTAATATTCTACAATTACTAGATTCTTTATCATTTGTAGTAAATGAAATTGATGATTTACTATTACCTATCCGAAGATTATGTTTCTTTCTACAACTTACTCCTTACTCATCGTTTGTAATTCTCTTTACATTCACATGTGTACTCGCCTACATTTCTGTGCGTGTATGTATATATCGCTCACACATACACGGTTGTACTTTTAATAACTTCTTAGTTTAAACGGTAATCTTAAAGAGGTGTGTTTTTGACGTTTTTGAAATATTTTAATAAAACTTACTTGCTAGACTAAGCACAATTTAGACGATTATATGTAAGAGAAAAATTTCTTTTATTTTATAGTTGGAAGGTTTTGAAACTTTAAATACTTTTAACGTTTATAGTGATCGCTTTTTTTTGTTTTCTTTATCTTTCTACAATCTAAAAATACTTAGAACTTTCTCTTTACCAAATTTGAGTTTCATATTCTTTATTAACTAACGATATTTTAAATTATGTTTTGGCAAATTAAGTTTACGATTGATTTCGATTTTTTAAAATTTTAGTAGCTTGCAATGTTTATTAGGAAACGAATGCTAAAACTTATTTCTTTTCTGTAAATCATAACTGCCAGTTTTTTTTGTTTGTTTTGAAAAAAAGTAGCTTTAAAAAATGCTAGTGTTGGAAAAATATCAACGACACATGCACACATTCTCATGAAAAACATCACAACTAATAATTTTCTTTTCGTGGAAATAAATGTTTATGATAATTAAAAAATTTGCCTGCGCAAAAGTTGTACATATTTGTGTTATATACTAATAAAGAGAACCCTTATTTGAAATCGACGTTGAGAGTAGACTTAGTTTATTCTCTTTAGTTGAAGTAGATAAATATATAATTCTGGCTTCTAATTTTGGTACAAGGCCAGCAGTTTCGTAGGAGGGGGTTAAGTCGATTACATCGACTGCAATGCCAAACCGGTACCTATTTTACCGTCTCCGAAAGGATGAAAAACAAAGTCGACCCCGGTGGAATTTGAACTCAAAACGTAAAGACGGATGAAATGTTACTAAGCATTATATACAAACACACACACACACACGCATAAATATATATGTATGTATATATTTACGTGGCTGTGTCCCCCCCCCCCCCTCGCTTGACAACAGATGTTGGTGTGTTTGCGTCCCCGTAACTAGCGGTTCGGCAAAAGATTCCGATCAAATAAGTATTAGGCTTACAAAGAATAAGTCATGGGGTCGATTTGTTCGACTAAAGGCGGTGCTCCAGCATAGCCGCAGTCAAATGACTGAAACAAGTAAAAGAGTAAGCATTTTGCCTGGGATGCTAACGATTATAGATTTTTCAATTTTTGCACAAGGCCAGCAATTTCAGGAGTTGTGGTGGTAAGTCGATTACATCGATCACAGTTCTCAACTGATACTTATTTTATGGACTTCGAAATGATAAAAGCAAAGTCAAACCTCGGCGGAATTTGAACTCAGAACGTAAAGATGGACAAAATGCTGCTAAGTTGGTTTAAGCGACTAAAATGGGATCTTGACCATAAGTTCATTTCACCCATATCTGCGAAAGGAGCATACCATCACCACCAGCGTTCCCCATCACCACTACCACCATCGTATCACCACTACCGCCATCGTATTGTGTTCAGCTACGCTACAAATCTAATCTGTTGATCTGAGCACATCAGGAAAGAGTCCAGCTAGGCCCCACAGGTAATATAACACGTGTTACTGTATACACACCTTACTTAGCTTTAATCATGAATCTGGAGTCAAATTTTTTTTTTTTGTTACCGATCATAGGCGCAGGAGTGGCTGTGGTAAGTAGCTTGCTTACCAACCACATGGCTCTGGGTTCAGTCCCACTGCATGGCTCCTTGGGCAAGTGTCTTCTACTACAGCCTCGGGCCGACCAAAGCCTTGTGAATGGATTTGGTAGACGGAAACTGAAAGAAGCCCGTCGTATATATATGTATAAATATATATGCGTGTTTGTGTGTGTCTCCCCCCCCCCCCAACATCGCCTGACAACCGATGCTGGTGTGTTTACGTCCTCGTAACTTCGCGGTTCGGCAAAAGGGACCCATAGAATAAGTACTAGGCTTACAAATAATAAGTTCTGGGGTCGATTTGCTCGACTAAAGGCGGTGCTCCAGCATGGCCGCAGTCAAATGACTGAAACAAGTAAAAAAAGAGAGAGTATAGCTACTTCGTAAAATTTATTAGGCAAGCATATCGTTATGATGCCAACTTCCAGATCGTTCCCAGTTCGATTCGCAACCTGTTTCGTGTTTGATTCCACTGCATGGTACCTTGGGCTAGTGTCGTTAACTATAGTCCCAGGTCGACTCATGCCTTGTGAGAATTTGGTAGCAGGAAACGTCGCGCGCGTGTTTGTACCTACGTGTACACACACACACACACACACACTCACTCACTCACTCACTCACTCACTCACTCTCTCTCTCTCTCTCTCTCAGATATAGATATGGATGTGTGTGTTCATCCCTTAGCGATTTAGCAAAAAAGAGACCGACAGAATGAGCATTATTTAAATTAGAAGAGCATGTGTAAACCTGATCGGCTAAAAACACAACAAAGTGATGTTCAAGCATTGACTGAATCAGAAAAAACGCGCGCGCACGCGCACAAATTCTTAGCGTGTAGTGAAATGCATAAAGCATAAGAAACGGCGAGCAAGTTTCCTCTGCTGTTTCATTCTGGTCTTTTCTAGGTGGTCCTTGATTTTCCGATGATCATGACTTGGCTGTTTTTACAAACCATGCGGTTGACAGTCACAAAATGAACCCTGTTAGTGGTTGGGGTTTGCATTCAGGACTTAAATTTGTATTTCCAAGTGACTTTGAGGATCTTCTGTAGTCATCATAGATGGAATACGTCCCGGGTTCTTGACTCATTTTGCTAATATTTCCCATGTTATAATTGTTATAATCATACATGCATTTATATGCTTCCCAACCACATGGTTTTTCCCTTCACCTTAGGCAAGTATCTTCTCAATAACCTGGGTGCCTAAGGCGGCGAGCTGGTAGAAACGTTAGCACACCGGGCGAAATGCTTAACGGTATTTCGTTTGTCTTTTCGTTCTGAGTTCAAATCCCGCCGAGTTCAAATTCCGTGCTGCATGTGTTTATATATGTATGTATGTATATATGTATGTATATATATATCTATCTCTC
>NC_068995.1:32864204-32888905 GCF_001194135.2 Octopus bimaculoides
ATATATATATATATATATGCATATATATATGTATATACATATATATATATGCATATATATATGTGTGTATATATGTATATGCATATATGTATATGCATCAAATGCAATGCATTGACGGAACTGTTGGACTATCGAGGAATATACTTTGTGATAAATCATCTGGCTCTATGTTCAGTTTGGCATGAGTGACGAAACACTCATGCCAAACTGTATTAATCAGCCCAAGCTGGCCGCTCTTTTCCTTTGATAATGATAGGTGGCATGGAGAGGGGTAAATTTGCATGTATAGGAAAGTGTCAGTTTTCCTGAAAATACTCTTCTCTGGCCTGCGCATATGTGCAGTGTTAAGCCGATGGAGACCCCTAAGTTGTGTGTATATCGGTCAATATAAAGATCCTCACCCGTTAACAAAATTTTTTTAAAATTCCCAGCCTGCTGGGTGTTAACAACTGTGTAGGAAACGAATATGAAAAAAAAAATTGCGCAAACGAACCTTGGGTGGAGAAATGACTTTTGGAAAATTCACAAGATCCGATTTTTCCCTCATAACTTTCAGGAAATGAGTACCTTCTCCGCCCTCTATTTATGGAAGAGTCGTTGAGCTCCTCCTTGGCCACATCAGCTGCAACCGTCATTAGACTATCCAACTGGGATCTCAAGCGTGACTAACTGAGACTATGAATATTATCGTAACATCTCGTTCATGGTTTACCCCTAAGTCTTCTGTTGGTTGGGTCGGCATGAAGAATCCGTATTGCGATTCTAATAACGTCAGTAGTACCCCCTCCCACTACATCAGTAACATCAGTCTACATTCGTTACTTTAATATTTGTTTTTCTTTCTGCTGCGTGTAACTCATTAAAAGCTCTTCAAATTTTAGTAGATAGTTCCTTTTACACATGGATCTCTGCGTTTAATCACTTTTCTATATACACGCAGTGCTAAAACAACCCCCCAAACAATTAATGTTTTTTAATCGATTGCTCTTTCTTTCTCTCTCTCTCTCTATAGATACACACACATACATATTTATATTCACATACATACATGTATGTATGCATACATACATATAGAAAGATAGAAGACAACAAATGTATAAATGAATTTAATGTAAGACAATCTGACATGATGAGTACTGTGTGTTGTAGGCAGAATGATGTGTGGCGAGATAGATAAAAAGATATTAAGAGCATATGCCATTCTCCTCATATTGCCCTGAAGAAGTCAGTCAATATAAACTTCAAATCTGACGGCCTCCTTCCATCTCTCTCACTCATTGAATATATTATACTATTATACCTCAGTTTAAAAATAGGCGTTGGTCCCGAACACACCTACTATTTTCTGTGTTTAAAAAAAATATATATTTATAGTGATCCGTTCTTCTATTTATGTAAATATCTGCTTTTATGTTCAAGAAGCTTAACTTATTAAATTATAAGTAGCCAGAACATCATGACAATAAATGCTTACTAGGACTTTGTTACGAAGTAAAATCCCACAAAATATAATGCTTGAGTTTTGATTCTGTTTATCAAAAAAAAAAAAGGTGTTGATTACATTCTATGTACATATATGAGCGCACACGCACACGTGTGGGTGAGTCCCATTATGTTTGTTCCCGTCACCGCTTGACAACCGATGCTAGTTTGTTTACGGTCCTGGGTAGAATTCTGGTTTAAGCATTCCATATAACCCTTCCTCTAGTTTAGTTTTGGAATTTTCAGGAAGTTTTTGCGAATTTGTGTTGTACACACGCGAATTCATACGATTTTGAAAAAAAAATTGAATTTGTCACATCGATCCCATAAGTACTAAAACTTCCACTCTTTTTCGAATTTTTTGCTTGAATCCCAACAACGGACCACCCTTCGGTGCATGATCATTCCATAAAATGATTTTATGGTGAGAAAAAGACTGAAAAACAACATCAATACATATCAAACTGAGAAAGAAGCGAGGACGATATCAGGTGGTCGTTAGATGTGTTAAAAACAACAGCTAAATTGCCTTAAATCACAGCCACAATTTTTTTTTTCCATTATTGTATGAATTCCTGTGTGTAGAACATGTTTTCCTTAGGGCTCGCTTAGGGCCTCTGACGATTTCAAACTTAGATAAATTTGAGGGTGGAGGATCCACAGCTTTCACTAGTTTCAAACTCTGTCGGATCAAATGTGTAGAGACTGAGTTGATTGTGGTCTTTTCTGAATTTCATATCGTTTAGGGTTAGGAACGGAATTCCCTAACCGTAACCCTTACCCTAAACCCTTCAAAAGAAATTGCGCTCTCTGTATCTCTTTCGCTTTTACGACGTCGTTTCCCTCTTTCTCTCCAACACTTTTTACGGAAAAGGCCGATCTTAGATAAAGATCGCCGAAGACACTTTTTACGGAAAAGGCCGATATTTCGTACTGGTATCGAAAGATCGCCCATATCCTTAGCATGCAAAGCTTTTTGAAACGGACACGAGATCGAGAAGTGAAAGTGTCTACGACTGTCAACCTTTTATCAGCCGTTTCCTTTATTTCAAAAGGGAATCTTTAAAAGACTTAACTGAAATAAAGGTCGCCAAATTCTGAGCCAGAGCTGTTTCACTATGCTAACCGTTGTTAATTCAAAATTGTTGTTGGCTGAAACGGTAGACCGCTTGGCTAAATGGTTTGCGGGATTTAATTTGTGGTTGGTTGAAAGGGTTAGCAATATTATTTATTCTATTACTTGTTTCGGTCATTTTACTGCAGCCATATGCCAGAGCACCTTCAACATTTTATGGAAAAACTCTGGTTTTATTCTCGGTTCAAATGCTGTTGACATATTTTTACTACTCCATTTGAACAGTATGCATTCTGAGTTCAAATCTTGTTCGTGTAAGCTTTGCTCTTTATTCCTCTGGGCTCGAATTCTGAGTTCAAATCTTGTTCGTGTAATCTTTGCTCTTTATTCCTCTGGGCTCGATAATATCAGGCTGTGACAATAAATGCATCAAGCTTTGCTATTGTATGTTCATTTTGAGCAATAGACATAAAAAGGCAAACACCAAACGTCTCAGCATATCAGTTAAAATTTTTTTTTATCTGAGTTGTGCATATAATTAGCCTGTTTGAGAGAAGAGAAAGGTTTAATTTTAGGCCGAATGCTTGTAGTAGGATGAACTCCGCTAAAAGACACCAAAATACTAGGTCAGTTGGCATTGTTTAACCAGGTGACAGATTAAATCTGTCCCCATATAGTCATGTATTATGTTTAGAGATCAACAGCTTTTATGATTTTTCACATTTGCATGGGTATGTTGTATATCTTACGTATAAAAACATCTTTGTGTATACCATTTCCATCACTGGCATTGATTATGTGGGCAAAAATTAAACAGACTGTCCGAGGCTCACAGTGAACCTTTTCAGCAGTCCATCTGTTGCCAATTCTTCATATTATTGCAATTGTCTTAGTATTATTGATTAGCTGTCATTTATCTACAACAGCTTGTTCATTATATTTTCCATTTTCATGCTAATAATAAAAATCTCAATTGAATTAGTAAATCACTATCATCAACATTTGTATCTTCTTTCGTTACTATTGAATACTGAATGGATTTCCCCTCATAACCATGTGGTAAAGCATATTTTTTCTTCTTTATTTCTTTCTTTATTTAAACTCATTTGTATATTATTCAAACTGTGAAGTGAGAGAAAGATAAGGCAATGACTGAGTAAAGAATCCAGTTTGATAAATATGTTCATCTTTTAATCATTATTGCGAGCTGAAAGTTTCTTATAGATGAACTATCTCTAATAATAATAATAATTTCACATCTCCCTTCTCGTTTGGATTTTATCTTCAACGACTTGACAGTGTTTATAAGGCTTACACTCTTTTAACTCCATGCTTTTCTTCTCATAATTTATTTTTAGAACTTCCTGCTTAAAAATCATCCCCTAACTCTATTTACTCTTCTTTCTCTCACTTGGTGATTGAGAAATTTAACTATTTTTATTCTTTTCCATACCTCCATTAACCTCCCTTCCCTTTCTAGCATTCCTACAGTTTGTCCAAGGTACTTAGCATCTCTTATGTCTATCTCCTCCTCCTCCTCCTCCTTTCGTCCAGGGCAACCTGACAGCTACTTGTTGCTTTGAGTTCCCTGCTGGCTTTCAAAGCTGCTTTGAACTGTTCACTTGGTGGCCTTTCATTCTAATTTGCTTTCATGGTGCATAAACTTTTACCACTTACATTTGGCAGGGTGGTAGTGGTTTAACTCAGCCTTCAACGAGCAAACCTATGATGGAAAGCTCACCAGTCGTAACCATTCCGTTTTTTCTTTTGTGCAGGGACCCAGGACTTCATTATCTAAACCGTATTTTGCTTGGACGTTGGGTTGCGGATTTGAATGAAATTTGGCTGTTATTTCTAGTATGTTTTGTGCCGATATGGAGGCTTCTTTGTTGGCTCGTTGGGCGGAAGTGGTCCTGTTAGGTGTCAAAGGACAACAGTATACTGTTTCATAGGAAGTGTCTTGCTTGTGCCTGTGATTCATGAAAAGTAGATTGAGAAAAAAAGAAAAAGAAAAAAAAGGAGGGAAGCAAGAGCCTGGGTGTAGCTATGTTAAGAGTGGTTGAAATTGAAAGTTTTCCCATTTATGAATACAGAGGCTTTATGAAATATTTGAAGTAGTTCTGTAATGAAGACTGAATCCGGCATGCTTATTGCTGGTGTTATATATATATATATATATATATATATATATTCACTCATTTAAAATATTATTCATTGACTGATTTTTATTCTCGCTAGACCACTGGTGGCAAATAAAATTTCAAAAATTTTTTTGCTGCCCTATAATTTATTAATATATATATATATTATGTATGGGGAGGGGTACAATGAGGAGTTTTTACTGCATTTTTGATTTTGAGACAAAATACATAATTTTTACATATGTCCAGTACCTTACAAAAACTATATCAGCTAAGTAGATGGCCTTTCCTAAATGCATTAAAAAAGTATAACATATCCGATCACTATTTCACAAAATTATCGCCGTTCTCTGAGTATATAAAAGACAAATTTGGCGGGGGCAAAATGAGTTAAACAAGGTAATGTAAATTTGCCGCTTTAATTTTTCACAATATCCATCCTTAGACATCAGAACGATCAGAAATGCCATATATATATATATATATATATATATAAACAAATAGTAAATGAGCATATGCATATATACGTATGCTCCATTGGATTTGCAACAACAATGTGCATGACCAACAAAGCACAACTGTGTTTAGAGAGAAGTTAGGCATAAGAAGGATTAAATGTGGTATGCAGGAGAGGAGAGTTCGTTTGGTTTGGACACATGAGGCGTATGAGTGAAGACAGCTGTATACAGAAGTGCCTGTCACTAAAAGTGGATGGTAACTGTGGAAGAGGAAGACATTGGATGAAGTGGTGAGGACTGATCTTGGGGTTAATGGAGGAAATGACAGTAAACTGAGATGTTTGGCGATATGAGGTCCTAGGGAAGACCCATCCACAAAACTGAGTGCTAGAAGAGTTGTGTCCCACCCACATGTAACAACACAATTTTCACCCACTCTACCCTAAGAAGTCAAACTACAACTCCTCTTCTAATTGCCTCTTTCTCTTCCTCATATTTTCCCTATTTTTCTAACCAGGTTCTGCACTCATATTCTTGTTTCTTGTGAGTATACCTTAGCACTACACCATCTCACTTTTACTTTCTCTTAAACTTTTGCTGTTTCCTACTCTTTCTTTCTTTCCCTTTGGTCACTCTCTCTCTCTCCTTGTTTTTCCTCTGACTAGGCAACCATGAATCACCTTCACATCAGCACACTTGTTTCTGGCCTCGTTCTGTACCTCTCTTTTTCTCTCTGTCATCATATACCTCCTCTATAGCAAGACACCTATTTCTGCCTCTCTATTTCTCTGTTACTCTCTAACTTTTCATCATTTGATACTGGATCACCTCCTCTAATGCCCCCTCCCCCTGTTGTAGAGAGACACCTGCTTCTGTGTCTCTCTGTCTCTTTGTCACACTCTGATACAAATGCCCTACTCCTCTCATAATTCCTTGTCTTGTGAGTTATTTGGTTACCCTGCCAGTGCTGGTACCACATTAAAAGCATCCAGTCAACACTGTAACTGGCATCTGGAAGAGCATCCACCTGTAAAATTTGTGCCAAAACTAACTTCACCTGTGCTAGTGTCATGTAAAAAGCACTGAATCCACTCTGTGGAGTGGTTGGTATTAGGAAGGGCATCCAGCCATAAAATCCCTTCCAAAACAGACACAGTAGCCTTGGGTAGATTTCTACCTGGCCAGCTCCTGTCAACTGTCCTACCCATGTATGCATAGAAGATGGACATTAAACGATGATGATGATATATATATATATATATATATATATATATATATATATATATATAATGTTTATGTACTTATTTTGTGAGATCCTTGATGTGAAATTGTCTGTTGAAACAAATAATGTTATATTTGGGAATGGTCATGTTGCCAATAATCACACACACTGTTTATTTGATCTTCCCTTTATTATTATTGTTATTATTATCATTATTAGTTCATTTGTTGAATAAATAGTGTGTGTGGTAACATGACTGTCCCCAAATATAACAATATATATATATTTAATATCATCTAGTTAACAACCTCATAACATGCATTTCAAACCTCCTACACAAGTATTGGCTACCATATGCCATCATACAGCAGGATTACTTCATTTACTGGATATACATTTGGATATACTAATTCCGTTAGTGTATGTAGAATTCATATAAATATCTATAAAACAAGATGGAATGAACAGGCTTTACTCACAAATCACAACAGATTATATCTGTGCAATGATAACAGCTGTTTTTTTTTATCATATTATATAAACTAGCTGGCCCCATGCTATCAAAAATGACAGCTAATTGTAGTATTTTAGATATAAATATTAATGGTAAATCAAATTAATTCACCTGTCAATGTTATCTAGTGGCTGTCTTTTGAGATGTGACATTGATCATCATTTGTTACTGAAAGAATGCTGGTTCACACATACATTCACATACTTCCCCTTGTACATTCACACACACACACATATACTCACACAGAGTTGAAAAGCTGTTTGATTTTTCTTTTGAGTGTTGAATGTTCACCATCCCACTTCCATTGCGCACACACACACATTCACATACCACCCTTTTGCATACACACACATATACTCACACAAAGTTGAAATGCTTCCACTACCAGTGTGCCATCACCCCTTTGTTATTCATCTATCACACCTTTCTTTCTCATTCATATGTTGTGATGGAGAAAAATGCAAGTATTATTATAGTAGATGAGGAAGAAGGATCCCCTTTGGTCATGAATGACCATGGGAGTGTACCTAGAAAGTTCCCCTTGAGGCACAAGTCCGGGCAAGGTTGTTTATGGAAGACCAGCAGTCGCCCATGCATACCAGCCTCCCCTCTCCATGCCACTGATGTTATCCAAGGGAAAGGCAAAGGCTGATACCACTTGGCACCAGTGACGTTGCAACTCATTTCTACAGCTGAGTGAACTGGAGCAATGTGAAATAAGTATCTTGCTTAAGAACACCACACAGCCTTGACCAGGAATTGAACTCACTACCTCATGATTGTGAGCTTGACACTCTAACTAGTGAGCCATGTGCCTTCACTATTATATAAATATTATATTTAAGTAAATATGATTCAGCAGTAGCCGTGCACCTCACAAAGTCCCCAAAATATAATATTTTCCCATTGGATAATTTAAAGAATAATTTCTAAAAATAAAAAGTTTGGCTCCTTTTTTAATTTAGGGTGTAATACAAAAAAAAAAACCCCCTTAAAAATATAAATCTGGACATATTTTATATAGAAGAAATAAGTTTTATTTCTTCACTGTCTGTACAAGTTGTAATAAAAAGCATTAACAGCATTTAGTTTATAGGACCTTGTCTACTACACAGTAAATCTGATCTGATTTTCTTCAGTCCATTATTTTCTTTCTCTCTTCTGTGAATGTGGGGCTCCAAGAAAGAATTTGAAATATTGCTTTTCATGTTCATTACCATATGTGTGGTATGAAGTTTGCTTTTCGACCACTTGCTTCAGACCCAGTGTGGCACCTTGGGCAAGTGTCTTCTGCTATAGCCCCGGGCTGACCAAAGCCTTGTGAGTGGATTTGGTAGAAACGTATCATATATATGTGTATGTGTGTTACTGTTTTTAATGTCTCCTTGTCTTGACATCATGTGATAGTCTCCATCATGCAAGCAGTTTGTTTCATTTCCAATCTTCCTTGAAATATTACCTTACTGGGAAACCGGTTAGGGTTGGCAACACAAGGGGTATCCAACTGTAGAAAATCTGCCTCATTAAATCTGTCTGACCCATGTGAGCATGAAAAGTGGACATTAAAATGATAATTTTGAAATTTAGTGACTTCTGCTGTTAATAACTAGTTGTAATTTCTGAAGTAGACATGAAACCTTAATCAAGGAGGGTTAAGTGCCTTGAGCAAGATGCCAACATAATATCTCTACCCAGGTATAGCAAGTATAGTATTCACTTGACCTTTTAAAGTAAGGATTTCAATTTCTCTTTGCGTCTGAATAGCATGGTAATCATTGTAGTATCTGGTACATATAGATTGACTCAAACTTCTGTTTGGTATATTTATTTTATAGATTTTCTGGGACTGGAGGGCAAAGTTAATTCCAGTATCATTTGAACTCAAAATATTGAAGCACAAAGTAACTCTGTTGTTTAGTTCAAATATGAATGTCTGTGTGATTAAGAACTTTGCTTTACAATCATCTACTTTTTGGGTTGACTCCGTAACACAGCACATTGACAAGTGTCTTCTATTCTTTGGATGAATTAAAGCCTTGGTGTGTGAAATTGGTATGGTAGAAAATGTGTGGAAGTTTGTCAGATGAACTGTACCAGTTCTTTAGGTGGTAACTGCAACCCACTGCCTGGATTAACACTGCTACATATAAGCATTCAAAGTTAAAAGTTTTTTATGTCATTATAAAGAGTTATGGGTGATTATATATATATATATATATATATAATAAATAATATATAATATTTATTATTTAATTGAATGCGATGCATCCATTTCCATGTTTGTATATATATATAACTAGCAGCTAAGCCCAGTTTCACCCAGTCAGTTTGGATGATGTGGCTGTAAAACCTGCTCTGTGTAAGCATTCAACTTGTTTGGGCACGTTTATGTTAAAAACAATTTTAGAATGATTTTTTTGTCTAAATCCTAAAAATAACTGACCAACAAAAAAAACCCAACTAAAATTCAACCAAATCAAAAAATAAACCCAAATACTAAGTGAACAAAGATGAACCATCCCACTTCCATTGCACCTGCACATGCACACACACACATTCACATACCCCCCCCTTTTACATACACACACACATATTCACACAGAGTTGAAATGCTCACCCCTTCCTTCCTTATTCATCTATCACCCCTTCTTTTCTCATTCATAAACACAAGAGTATTATTATAGATTATCTCGGTAACCATGGGAGCCATGAAAAAATACAAAGCCCAGCATTACCACCGGATCACTCTACACATCTGTGTAATTTTTCACGCAATTCCACCCAGCCTTTTGACCGTGAATCCGAAGACAAGAAAGAATCGTCCATGTCAAATTTATATGTATAGATATATAATACATTGCTTGCAATGTTACTCAGCCAAACTGGCGCGTAATAGGAAAATACTTTGAAAGTAAAATGACCCTGAAATGTGAATACGAACGGTATATAACAAGTTTTTCATAAATTGGGCTAGTAGTTATTGAGATATTTGGGTGTTTTGGGGTATAAATACCTCAAACAGTGTATAAATGGAAAATACTCCAAAAATAACTTAACCCTGAAATGGAAGAAACTCTAACCTTTCCACTAGACACATTATGATGGGCAGAATATTTTAAAGTGAAAATGACTTTTAAAATACAGTAAATATTTCATAAGCTCAGTGTGAAATAGTTTTTTTTTTCCATAGGTTTCTTTTGAGTGCATTCAATGTATCTTACCACCAAAGATTTGGTTGCTATTTCTAGCATGCCCTTGTACCATGTAACAACTATTTGCAATAAAGGATCCAAAATACCTATTACGTGATAGCAGGGTGTGCAAGAAATAGCAACCAAATCTTTCCTTTGCTGGGGAAAGGAGTTGTTTAACGTGTGATTTCAATGTCACATTTGTTGAAAGCATGCAAAATAACATGGGGGGAAAAAACCCCCCACGAAACAAAGCTCCGTTGCTGAGGGGGTCACCGGTAGTCTAGTATGCTATTAAAAATGAACTTCAATCTTGCTTGCTTGGAATGTTACACAGCCAAACCGGCGCATAATGGGAAAATACTTTGACAGTAAAGTGACCCTGAAATGTGAATACAAACGGATTAAAACAAGTTTTGAGTAAATCAGACCACAAATTCCCGAGATGCATGTTGTTTCTGGGCAAAAGTTGCCACAAAACTCCAAGCAGACAACTGAACAAGGAGTTTTTGCCCTTTTAATTTTTCTCTTCATAAAACCACCGCAAGTGGTGGTAACAATAAAATTTCACATGCCTTTGCAATGTACAGCAACGTTTCCTGATTTCAAGATAAGATTTTCATTTCTTACATTATTTCTTTCGCTTTTTTGGGGTTTTCTTGAACATGAAAGAGGATTCAATGCACAAACTGCACGTGAAGTTGCTGTTATTATACAAAACAATACCAGAATTCAAGCAACAGCACAGCACATTGTGTTGAAAGAAAAAGGCAGAAAACTGCAAACATCCTCAGAATCCCATTGGTCTTACAACAGTTTTCAGTATGTTTTATTTTTTCCTTTTGGTGATGATGGACAGACAGTATCATGAGCTGCTAATGAGTAACAAGAAGTTGACACCAATGTGCTACTATGCCTATTGAATAAAGAACCATGAGAATGAATTCAACCATCTTCTCAGAGGTGGTCATTTATTTCAGCAATATTTGGTTGACATGGCTGCAAAGATTGAAGGACATAGGCTGCGTTATATCCGATTGGCTCAAGCATCATTGCATTCTATGACATACAAGGGCCTTACTGATGCATTGGATGAAATCGTTATGATACCAAGAATAACAATTAATCTATCCGAAGGTGAGGATATCCCTTTGCAGCAAAACCAATTTCCAGTTCAATCATGCTTCACTCATAAAGCACAAATTATGGACAATGTCTTGATTTGTCTAGAATGACCTGTATTCCAGCACAGTCAACTGTGTGTGGCCCTTAGTCGCGGGAAACCGAAAGGAAAGTGTCAGTGTTTCTGAAGGATACCCAGGCAACTAAGAATGTTGTCATCAAAAGCATTCTTGAGAACAAACTAACAGCGTCAAAATAAGAAAATATTCCTTATGACATCAGAATGTGAAAGGAAAAACTGAGATAAGTATGAATAATTTCTTTCATTTCAATGCTATGTTGAATTCAGTTTCAGTGTTTTATAACCTGAACTGTCAGTGACCCAATGGGTCATGGGTGGTCTAGTATATATAGAGCTGCACCAGGTTTCAGTCTGATTTGGCATGGTTTCTACAGTTGGATGCCCTTCCTAACACCAACCACTCTAAGCATGTAGTGGGTGCTTTTCACATGCCACTGGCACGGGTGCCAGTTATGAAACACTGGTATTGGCCACGACTTTGATTTCATTTAGCTTGAAAGGTCTTCTCAAGCACAGTATATTGCCAGAGGTCTCAGTCACTTATCACTGCCTCCATGAAGCCCAAAGTTCAAAGGGTGCTTTTTATGTGTCACTGGCATGGGTGCCAGGTATGTGACACTGGAAGTCTTGGTCACTTAAAGCTTCTTTAAGTTTCCTTTTACCAAATCCACTCACAAGGCTTTGGTTGGCCCATGGGTATAGTAGAAGACACTCAAGGTGCCACGCAGAACTATGTGGTTGGGAAACAAGCTTCTTACTACACAGGGTGATACTTTAGCATGCAGTCAACCTGACATTTTTCAATTTAGTGTGTAGTCCACTTAGCCATTTCCTTGTGTGTGTATATAAATGATTACACATATATATATATATATATAATATGATTTCAGTTAGCAGCATCAACTTCACAGTTCAACATCGGAACAGTCATATTTAAGTTTTTTGCTGATTTGATACATGTCTGAAAATTATAGACTGGAATTATTCATGTATTGTAATTCTTTTGATATGAAATAGTTCCGGGATGGGGTGGGGGTGCTTGAGTCAGTAGATTTTTTTTTTTTGCATAAATAGCAGTGTTAGTTTTTTTCACTTGATATTGAAACCACACTATTTGCTTTTACTGATGTCTCACCCAATGATTCAGTAGTTGTGTGTTCTTTTAATGGATTCCACACATGGGTAAGTTGTCTTTAGTACATTTATTATTTCCTCTGATATACTATGAATAGTCACCTCTTTAGGCTACCTCAGCTCTTTTAGTCATATTCTTTTACTTGTTTCAGTCATTTGACTGTGGCCATCCTGGAGCACCACCTTTGAGGTTTTTAGTCGAACAAATTGATCCCAGGACTTATTTTTTTAAAGTTTAGTACTTATTCTATCAGTCTCTTTTGCTGAACCACTACATTACAGGGACTTAAACACACCAACACTGATTGTCAAGCAGTAATGGAGGGTCAAACAGATACAAAGGCACACACACACATACATACATACATATATATAATATATAATATATATATATATATGATATATGTAAGGTTTCTTTCACTTTCTGTCTTCCAAATCCACTCACAAGGCTTTGGTTGGCCTGAGGTTATAGTAGAAAACACTTACCGAAGGTGTGACTCAGTGGGACTGAACCTGGAACCATGTAGTTAGGAAGCAAGCTTCTTTACCACACAGCCATGCCTGTAAAACATTTTAAGACATATTAAGTCAATTTTGCTGTTTGAATTTTACTTGTTAGTTCAGTTGACTATGCAATGGCAAAAACACAAATAAATGCTTTACTGTTGTTTTAATTTTAGAAATTTAAAATTCTTCTTAGACTCTTTCTTTTTTAAAAATTAAAAAATTTTTTTTATTATTTGGTGTGTGGAAGATATTCAGCTGCAGAAACCATGCCAAAGATGACATTGGAGCTTGACGCAGCCCTGCAGCTTCTTATTTACCTGTCAAACTGTTCTGCCCATGCCATCATGGAAAGTTAGTGTTAAATGATGATGATGATTTATTTAGTTTCCTTAAGTTAGTAAAGTAGTGAAAGCTGTTTCCTACAGTAATAGATACTACGACAAATATGACCTCAGCACTAAATACCTTTACTGGTAGCAGGTTTACTTTTCATGCATTCTGTGTTCATAAAATGAGAACCAGATATTATGTGATAAACTTCATTCAATTGACTATGTCTATCCATACATAATTATGACTAATGGAACAGAACATGTGGAGCATCTGTCTGTCAATTGTGCCCATCACAAGTGCTTATAAGTTGATTTTTGTTTTTTATTCTTCAAAGACAGATAAAACAGCAAGGCCCCAAAATATATTTGGTTAAATCAATATTTGTCCTTGACAAAATGGAACACTTCTTGTAGTTAATTGAACCACTACCTCCCTAACTCTTTAACATATCAAGCCACCTCAAGATTATTTTATTTATTTATTTATTTTTTGATTACTTGAGTACCTGTTCTGCTATTTCAGAAACTTCGATTATGAAGCAAAACAGTTTTTTTTTGTTTTTTTTTTGCTGAAATTTAATGTTACCAAGTTATTTGCATATAAAACTGCTCTAACTTTAACATGCCAAAATACTGAACAAATGGTTTGCATAGAAACCAAATCAGTTACATGAGATACAAAATGTCATATAGAGGGCACATTGGAGATCATAATAGAGCAAAGAAAATTAAGACAACATATGTCAAGTTGTTCTTTTGTTTAATACTAGGTCACTTATTTCAGTTATTTAATGAATTAGGTTAGATATTCACATTGATTGTTGTCCTGTCAATGTTCATGAAAATCACATCTTTGTTATTTGGTTAATATTTTGTTTTGATTAGGTACAAAAAAAAAGCAAGTTTTGAAATGGTTGGCAAAATAAGTTGACTGAATAAACTTCAATATAATTACAGGTTCTTAAGGCAGTGAGCTGGCAGAATCGTTAGCACTCCAGGCAAAATGCCACTAAAGGCATTTTGCCTATCTTCACATTCTGAGTTCAAATTCCACTGATGTCAACTTTGCTTTTCATTCTTTTGGAGTTGATAAAATAAGTACCAGTCAAGCATTGATGTTGATTTAATTGACTTACCTCTCTCTTGTAATTGCTGGCCTCGTGCCAAAATTTGAAATCAGTATAATTACAGGTTCTTTGTTTAATCAACTTGCAATGCAATGAAACATTGTTCTTGATACTGTAAAACTGTTCTAAGATCTGCTGTCTCTACTACATGCACCACCTTATCACTTTTTGATTAAGGTTATGTATTTTAAGTTGAGATTTTTGGTGTATTAAATACAGCGAAATAAGTTGATACATAAAACAACCCCATAATCTATTATATGTGGTACCACGTAAAAAGATTCAGTACACTCTGTAAAGTGGTTGGCATTAGAAGGGCATCTGGTTGTAGAAACTAAGCCAAAACAGACTATGAATCTGGCCTCGCCAGCTCCTGTCAAATCATCCAAACCATGCTAACATGGAAGACTAACATTGAATGATAATGATGATGATTTCATCATCCACCAGCCTACTATGCATGTTTTAATTTTGGTTTTTAGTGTATGTTACATTTATTTACACACACACACACACACACACACACACACACACTAGTATATAAGTGCTAATCTCTAATGAAGCACCAATCTCTAATTGTGGAGGGAACCTATGGAAGGAGTAGACCCAGGAAGACAGATAAGGTGGTGAGAAAGGATCTTTAGATGCTGGGCTTCACTGAGGAGATGACAAGGGACCAAGACCTCTGGCAGTTTGCTGTACTTTAGAAGACACATCAAGCTATGCAAACTCGTGGTCATCCATACATTCAGGCATGTCGTTTATGGCCATGCTCTTATGCCAGTGTCAGGTAAAATCTGCTCATACTGGTGCTATTTAAATGCACCTGTGCCAGTAGCACATAAAAAGCACCTGTGCCAGTGGCACAAAATGTACCCAGCACCCTGAAAAGTGGCTGGCATTAAGAGGAGCATCTAACCATAGAAACCATGCCAACACAGACCATTGAAGCCTCGACAGCTCTTTGGCTGGCTAGTTTCTGTCAGATCGTCCAACTCATGCCAGTATGGAAAATGGATGTTAAATGATGCTGGGTGGTGGTGGTGGTGGTGATGATAATTATGAGTAATGTTCATATAAACTGCATATATATTCAATTACCAACATATAAACTTGTATCCAAAAGCTATCTAAAAATAAGATATCCTCCCTTTTAATGCCTTAAAATAGGCTTCATATACATTCCCTCTGTTCTACAATTAACTTCTTGTGATCGTGTTGAAAATTTTCTATACTTTATTTTTTTTTATATAAATTTAGAATTGTCAATGTTATTTAGTTTTGTTTTGAAGTAGTGAGCAAAATGGTTAAAGATTGAATAGATCTCAATATAATTATAGCTGTAGTTTCAGGCTCTTTTTTTTATCAATTCCCAATTGAGACAGAATTGAAATTCAAACTCAGATCAATGGAACAGTTCCTGAAACTTGTGAAACATATCAACTGTTTCCACTGTGTACACCCCATTATTTCTTTGATTTACTTTTGAATTGTGGTACAAAATGCTGCTAAATAAAATCTGTTCCTGTAAAATGTCATAAAAATAGACTTCAAATACACTGCCTATGTGTTTCAATTAATTCAAGAAAGTTTCAAAAGAATGACTTTCTCATAAAATTGTGCATTGAACAGAAACAAACTTTTACTTGTTTTTAATATCTCTTTGTTATTTGTTAAGCTTTGAAACAGCCATGCATATTGAAGCTAGTTAGTTTCAAATTTTGTCAAATCACTTGAATGTTTGGAAATTATGATCAAGAATAACTTCAGAAACTATAAAGATGCTTGTGTAAACTCTGTCAGTTCTGTCTCAGTAGACCTATGAAGTAGTTGCTGGTAACTGATCTATGGTGCATTCAGTCATCTAGCTATATATGGGTTTCTTGTTTCTATTGTGTGACGTTAAAAAGGTTAAGAAATGAAAGCATGTTTTAGAGGTAGTAGGAAGTCTGTTGAGATTTAGTTACTTACATTGATTGCAACTATTGTAGAAACTGACTTGTTGATTGAAATATATTAAAATAGGTAGGCTATTGTTGCTGGCATGCTGTGAGGAGAAAAATATTAATGCTTAAGGCAGTTGTTGTTTAGCTTCTGATCAACTTCATTTTTATTTTTATCAGATTGTCCATCTCAAATTACATTATCTAAGAAGTTTATTTTAAAAGCCACTAGAGTGACATATAAAAGAAATTGGTTGCAAGTTGAATGATTACATAGAAGTTCTCCCAATATTATAATTGGAGAAAAGCGGATTTCTTCAATAAGATTTATTTTTATATGGTATTATTATTTTCTCACACTGGATTCAATATATTAACATCTTAACTATATTTATAACAAAATACAACTTCTAAAGATTTGTTGTTGGTTAAAGTCACTTGTGTGAAGTGAATTTGAACTCAAGATATACGAGTTGGATTGTGTAATCCTTTTGTGACTATATCTCTAACAAATAGATTATTTGTTTTTCAAGTAATTATCAGTGTAATCAAGGGGTTTCAGAAAATATCTATAACTTTATTCATAGTCTAGCAAAACCATGATCAAAAGTGTTCCAGATGTGACCATTCCATGTATACTTAGGACTACATTGTCCAGTGTGTCCTTCCCATTTTAAAGATGCTAGATTGCAATTTGAGAGAAATTGGATGCTATTTCTAATCAGTCAAGCAGTCATATAGAATCTTCCATTTGTACTGACTAATTGAAACCTCATGATACCATTGAATATTATATTGAGATTTCAATTTAAATATGAACATTTTAGTATGGGTGTTCTCAGACAAGTTGATATTAAACAATTAATATCTTACTTTCTCAGCCATTTCACCTCTACATTGATAGTTGCGAACCACCTAGATTAGTGGTTCTTAACTATTTTTTGGATCTATGGACCCTTTTGATTACTATTTTATTCTAGTGGAACCCATTTAATGTTTAAAAATTAGTTTCATAGATGTTTCTTTCAAGATTCCTATTTTGTTTTTCAAATGTTCATTTGTATAGGTTTGCAATAGCATTCTCCGAGAGAACATGTTTCAGTGGCCAGAAACATGTTAAACTATGTAAAACATTAGAGAGAAAAACCTAACTGTTTCTTGCAATAAATACACCTAAAGCAATTTTTTTTTACATGGACACTTAACTCTTTTTATATCAACCTGCTTGAGACTGCCCTTACAGTTATCTAAATTAAAATTTTCCCTCAAAATTTTGTGTTGAGATATGTTCCAAACATCAACTTAATAATGACAAAATCATTTTACTAAATTCTTCATTATTTTCCAAATTAGTTGAAACAAAAGCACTGTTTATCAACAAATATGGTAATGAAAGAGTTAAAATATTAATGTGGATTCCTCCCACCAATTTACTATTTTACACACATGGTCCCCTCCACCACAAATTTTATAACTGGGGATGGGGTGACCTAGATAGTTACATCTTAAATGCAAACGAAAAAGGCTGTAAGTTGGTTTTGGAACACTGCCAGTCACAGTAGATCCTACACTGTTATTATACTGGCTAGGTATTTGGCAAATGTTATCTTTAAACCACATAAATTACAGTGACCACATGTATCTTGTTAATGAAAGCTCAGCTGAGACCACCTATCTATTATAACTGGAGGGATGTATAGCCAAGCTCTAGATTCATGGCAAGTTAGGATTTAATTAGTAGAGGTAGAGGATCAAGTTTTTCTAATTGTTTCTCTGTATTAAGTACAGTGGAAGCCATTTATTGTAGGTACTTTAGGACGAAACTTTTTTTGATAATAACTGGCTGATAACATTAAGCAAATACTCTTAGGATCTTCTAACTTTGATTACAATAACTGCTTGTTGATATTGTTTGTGATTATATAACAGGCAGCTTCCACTCTATGGACAAAGGTATGCAAAAATTCAAACAAATGTATATAATACATATAGAAGGAAGTCTAATTGAGTGATGTTGCATGAAAGGAGAAAACGTGTCATAAACTTGTAAAAGATAACTAGGAGTAAGTCTAACAAAGACTGAAGAATGAAACTTAGAGACTTTTTGGTGTTACTTTAGCATGTCATCTGCTGCAGTATCTATAGTCTAAAGTATACAGTTAGGAATTAGAGGTTAGGGGTTAAATGTTAGGGCTTACGGTTAGAGTTTAGGGATAAGGTTTAAGGTTAGGGTTAGGTAGGATTAGGGTTTGACTGCACACTAAAGTGTAAATAGCTAGGTGGTCTGCATGCTAAAGTGGCACTATCATATTTTTCTGTAGATGCATCCTACCAGTGGAATCATAGAAAGTCAGACTCATCATACTCATTGTTTAATGTCCATTTTCCATGCTGGCATGGGTTGGATGGTTTGACACGGAGCTGGCCAACCAGGGAGCTGTCCAGACTCCAGTTGTCTTTTGTGGCATGGTTTCTACAGCTAGATGCCCTTCCTAATGCCAGCCACTTAACAGTGTGCTGGGTACCTTTTACATGCTACTGGCATGGTTGCATTTATGCAGCACTGGCATGGGTGCTTTTTATGTGGCACCAGCACCTGAAAGGTCAAGCCTGTATGTATGGAAGACAGCGATTTTACTTAGCTTGACATGTCTTTTCAAGTACAGCAAATCGCCACATCTGGTTCCTTGTCATTTCCTTGGTAAGGCCCAACATCCAAAGATCCTTTTCCACCACTTCGTGCCATGTCTTCCTGGGTTTACCTCTTCCACAGGTTCCTTCACAGTTAGAACTTGGCATATCTTTACACAGCTGTCCCCATCTGTACACATTACATGACCAAATCAGCACAGTCTTCTCTTGCACACAACATCTGATGCCTCTTATACCCAGTTTTCCTTTTAAGTCTTTTACACTCTGTTGTGTGTGTGCACACTGACATTATACATCCAGGGGAGCATGCTTATGTTGATGATAAAGACGTATATCAACTAAATAGATATAAATCTATTCTTGTGATTAGATACAATCAACTGTTGTTAATATGCTATTGTTAATGTAAGTGTATAGATAAATTCAGGAAGTTATCTTTATGAATGACTGTCTTTCTATGTACATAACACATTTATTTATTCTGACACATAAGCATTGTTATATATTTGCATTCATGAACATACTTTGTCACATAAACTCACATAGATTCAGTTACCTGCATAGAAACTAAAATCATCATCATCCATCATCATCCTATCTGTAAATAAAATAGGTTCCTGTCTAATGTCTCAAAGTAGACTTCATTATACACTGCTTCTATGCTTCAGTTAACTTCTAAGCATCCTGTTGAAAATTTTCTGGAGAGTTGAAGGACTATGGTGAGCTCCAGTGTCAGTTTTGGTATGGTTTCTACAGCTGGATGCCCTTCCTAACACCAACCACTTTACAGTGTGTGCTTGGTGGGGTTTTTTTTCTTTTCCTTTTCATGCTGTCTGCACTAGTGAGATTGCCAAGTAACTTGCAGGACAGAAAGGGAAAACAGGGAAAAAATAAAAAAGCTCTCACTTCTAAGTAAGAGAGAGTATTTGAGGTAGGAAGTGGTTTTATACCAAGGCTAAGTATAATGCAGGGACAAGCAGAGGTGTCTTTATATATATATATTAATTGTTATCATTTATCTAACACTGTTATTTTGTTTTGAAGTGGTGGGCAACATGAAGATTAACTAGATAATTCCATTAATCTGATCCAGTTCATTAAAATGTTTATTATAATATGTAATTGCTTGCTGTAAACTAAAAAATTATAAATGTCTTCTCATGGGATCTCCAAGTGTTTTAGGTCTTATTTCATGTTCTGAAATTGCTAAGCAATAAATTTCCAACTGGATAGGATACTAATCTACATGGCAGGTAACATTCTCAGCTGATTTAGTGTGTATTCCCAATATGTAAATCAGCTGTGGTTGTGTAGATTGTGTTTGGCCTACAAATACAATATAATGCATTGTGGAACTGGGAAATAGAAAATTAAAAAAGAAGCATATGTATCAGTGAAGCAATCTTTTGGTCTTATAAGACCTATAAATTTGGTAATGTACTTCTTCCTAAAGTGAAGGAATATGTTCTAAAACTTAATCTCCAGCTAAAATTTGTCTTTGTCCTTTCACTAGAGTCTGCTTTTAATTTATTGGGCATGGCTGTGTGATAAGAAGTTTGCTTCCAAACTCCACGGTTCCAGGTTCAGTTTCATGAGACCTTGAACAAATGTCTACTACTATAGTCCCAGGCCAATCAAAGTTTTGTGAGTGAATTTGGTTGATGGAAACTGAAAGAAGCCCATTATGAGTGTGTATGTGTGTGTTTGTTATACATCGATATAACTTAGTAGTTCATGAAAGGAAACTGATAGAATAACTAATAGGCTTAAAAAAAAAACTAAGTACTGTGGTCAATTTGTTTGACTAAAGCTGTTCAAGGCAGTGCCCCAGCATGGCCTCAGTTCAGTGACTGAAAAATGTACAGCATAGAAGATATGTGTAATACATAAAAATAGTCCATTAAATCAAAAGAAATAAAAGGTAACTTTGATTTGCAAACAAAAATAGTTATTCAGTTTAATAACAAAATTATTTACTTCACTAATTAGTTCGTAAGAATTGATCTACATATCTGAAATGATAGCTGAAAGCCTGTACCTGAATAACATTACTGCTGCTTGGCTATTTTAGAAGTCATGCTCTAGTTTTGTGTAGTTGTTTGTTATAAGTTGGTGAAGAAAAAAAGTTTGCTCATCTGATTTTCTTTTGTTTGTGTAGAATGGGTGCTAAGAAGAGAACAAAAAGTAAAACAGCAGCAAATCTTGATTCTATTGTTTTTATTTGGTTTATGATGAGTATGTATGATGTATCATGTGACTGAATAACTGTAAACATTTAGTGTGTGTGTAGCATTTTAAATATTTTCTAAACTCTTGTCAGTAAAATCAAACTAAATAGTATTTTCAGGTGTCATCATTATCATTTTATGATGCATTTCATATTAATTATTGCTGCTAGCATAGTATAGATGGTCTTCTTATTATGTAAATTTAGATATTTACAGAGGAAACATTAAAATCTGACCAAAAAACAGATAGATACTTTGTCATTTTTCAACATGGTTGGTTTAGGCATTTAATGAGCTTTACCTAGAAAAATGATGTTCTTACTGACCAATATTTCCAGTGACCCCTTCCTTGCCATGCATATTATTTACAGCTAGTAAATAATATCACCTAGTTAGTACTTTTGGAGTAACAAAGCTACAGACTAATTGGTGCTATTTTGATGTGTGGTTTACCGCAGTATCCATAGTCTATACTGTAAAATGACTTAATTTGGGTTAGGGTTGGGGGTCTAGGTTAGGTTAGGGTTAAGGTTAGACTCTAATGCTAAAGTATAAATGGCCTGGTAGACTGCATGCTAAAGTAGCATTGACTGTTTTCTAAATTCTCAAATAATTCACCATTGTAATTTTTTTCTCAATCAAAATTAACCTGGTTTAGTTAAGTTGTTGTTTAACCCTGATTTGAACCGATCTACATGATCAAACCCATTCCAGCTCTGACCATCCCATGTTGTTAGGGGTATATAGGACTTTATCTAAGATGTCCTTTCCTATTTTAAGGTGGTAGTGCTACTTCTAGCAAATTGAGCAATGACACTATAGAGCACTAGTTATTAGTCTTGGGTCCACAGTCACTTGAGGTGGGGAGCAAAAGGTTTAAAATTTAAAGAGGCTGCAGTGTAAAATGTTACTTGTAATTATTCAGTTAAATATTTCTTTCAGTTGAGAAATGACTATGGGAAAACAAGTCAATAGCAAGTTAAGAATCAACTTATTTTTAAAAGGCTGGGGCCCATGGGAAAATTCATTCAAGTAAAAAGAGGTCCTTGATAGTGAAAAGGCTGGGAACCACTGTTAATATAAGTAGATATTATGGCAACACATTTTTCTTTCAAGTGTAGGTATCTGTCACACCAACTATACTGACTTAAGTCTATGAATATATATTGGCTTGAGAGCAATATCCAAGCATTTGAATGGAATCACACAAGAAACATTAGGAATTTAGTATTATCTTTTCATCATCATCATTATCATCCCTTCTGTGTGTGCATGCATGCGTGTGTGTGTATGTATGTATGTATTTGTTTGACTAGCTAAGTAATAATATACTTGCAAATTATTTATACATTTAAGCTGCAGCAGCAGTAGTAGTAGTAGTAGTAGTAGTAGTAGTAGTAGTAGTAGTAGTAAGAATGAGTTTACATTACTGCGTGCCAGCACATTTTGTAGTGGCATAGTCTGTTGTGACAATAACAGTTGTTTTCTTGACTTAAGCTTGCTTCCTTACATAATAAGATAAACAATTATTTTTTTTTTTATATTTGGGCTTTCTTGATAAATGCATTTTGATATTAAAGTAAAGAAAAAAAAAATTTCAAGACAAGTCAAAACTTGAAATTTCTTTTATAACTTATATTTAATCTCATATCTAAACATTGGTTGATTAAAAAAAAAAAAATTGTATTATGAGGTCCTTAGATTTACTTTTGCTAAGGATCTTGCAATACAATTATTTAGGGCCGATCTGATTTAATAGTAATACCATTCTTGGCTTAATAAATGATTAAATAGTTATTTTCTGTTCCTTTCCCCTTAATTACATTCTATACATAATTGACTTTGCCAACTTCTAGCTACCTTTCACTTAATTATTTTTCCATGTTGACAATACAGTTAGCTTGTTTATGTCTACTGCAATGACAAAACTCAAACATTATTTACAAAAAAACAAAATAAAATATAAAACAGCTGAACAACAGCCAGGTTTAATTAGGACACGTTATTTTAGTTACCAGACTAATGACTTAAATTATTTGATTTAGCTAAATGTTTAATTTTCTTTTTTTTTGCAAACATGGATGATGGGCCCTTGTTTCTGATATAAAAGCCCAAGGAAGATGCATTTAGGTCAGCTATAAGAACATTGAGTGTCACAGGTAAGATAGCATAGGAGTAAGTTACATGAACAGATTCTGAACTTAAGAAGATGTGATGATGAATTCCAGTTACTTCTGACTACATAAGGCGTAAATCATAATTGCTGTTTTAAATAATTTAGCTTATGGCCATACTACAGTATCACTATGCATATTTTGTTCAAATTCAGGTTTCTTTCTGTTGCAGTGTTGCACTATTAATCCTTTCGTTTTTTTTTTACCACCTATCTTTGCAACAAAATGTTTTATTTGAAAATTTCTGAATGTCTAGAAGACATGTTGTATTCTGGTATGTTTTTGTATATGTATATGCTTGCACACAATAGGCTGTAATAAATTTATCAAAATTAGCTTGTTTTTGACAGGCTTTACATTTCATTAAAACCTGTTACAAGGCCATATTTTGCTGAAAAGACTGTTGTTTGACTGTTGAAGTTAATTAACATTGGGCTGAATGGCTAGTGTGAGTGGCCTGTTGGGAAACCTAAATGATGTAAACATTTTAATGTGTCAACAAGGGAGCCTTTAAGTGGTTGCTCAACTTGCTAGAAACAGCGACCATAACTATTTATATAACAATTCCATTATAATATTTTCTTCATTTTCATTTTATATTACCTTATTTCCTTTTTATATATCTTAGTATAGCATCTTTTATTGGCTTACTTTTATAAAAAATTAAAAAAAATTTTTTTAGTATATATTTTTTAATAATTTTTTTGCTTTTATTATAATTCTTCTCTCAGATATTTTCTTATATTTCCTCGTATATTTTATAAATCTTAAGATATTATATACTCTTCATATATTTTTCATAATTTTTGTATCCCATAAAATTCATTACATGCTGCAACCTTATTTTATCATACATTAAATTATACATTATCCTCTTATTTAGTTATATCTGAAATTCTTTCTAGCCTTTATATATTTACATTTTGCTTCAATGGTATAGGTAAACTAAGGTTAAAACTTCTTCAATTTATATATATATAAGGATAAACCTCTGTACCTGGCTTTCGTTGACATGGAGAAAGCCTTTGACAGGGTCCCTCGATCCCTTATCTGGTGGTCAATGAGGAAACTTGGGATAGAAGAATGGTTAGTGAGAGCTGTGCGAGCCATGTACAGAGATGCTGCCAGTAAGGTGAGGGTTGGAAATGAGTACAGCAATGAATTCCGGGTAGAGGTAGGGGTCCACCAAGGTTCCGTCCTCAGCCCCCTATTATTTACCATAGTCCTCCAGGCAATCACAGAGGAGTTCAAGACAGGTTGCCCCTGGGAGCTCCTCTATGCTGATGACCTTGCCCTAATTGCGGAGTCACTATCAGA
>NC_068995.1:32889973-32895461 GCF_001194135.2 Octopus bimaculoides
AGTACCGCCTGACTGGCTCCTGTAGGATTTTCGAGCGAGATCGTTGCCAGTGCCCCTGGACTGGCTTGTGCGGGTGGCACATAAAAGACACCATTTCGAGCGTGGCCGTTTTCGTGCGGGTGACACGTAAAAGCACCCACTACACTCTCTGAGTGGTTGGCGTTAGGAAGGGCATCCAGCTGTAGAAACTCTGCCAAATCAGACTGGAGCCTGGTGTTGCCATCCGGTTTCACCAGTCCTCAGTCAAATCGTCCAACCCATGCTAGCATGGAAAGCGGACGTTAAACGATGATGATGAAAGAAGGAAGAGAAAAGGGGAAATAAGAAAGTTTCTTACAATGCAGAAAGTTTTACAAAAACCTTTATATTTCAGGCACAAAAGTCCATCCTCAGAAGGAAGCAGTCTGGGAAATGTCTAGTTACACAGATTCCATCATTACCTCACTCAAACTCCTTGGGGTTAGGTTAGCAGCAGTAGCAACTTAACACAGAAGAGTTTGAGTAAGGTAACAGAATTGGTGTAACTGGGCATTTCCTGAACTGCTTTCTTCTGAGGATGAGCCTTTGCACTTGAAGTATAAAGGCTTTTGTAAAACTTTCTGCATTGTTAGAAACTTTATTTTCTCTTTTTCTTTTCCTTCTTCAGTACTACAGTGCTTCAAGTGAATTACAATGCTTTTACATGCATACATACATACATACATACATACATACATACATACATACGTGTGTATTTGGATTTGAAGCTATTTCTTTTGCTATAACTCAATAATTTCCTGCCTTATACAACATGGAGTTAATCAATATTTCTAAGTGAAGCAACAGTGGATGGTGGAGACACCAGAACACAGTAAAGTCCCTGGCTAGATGCTTTGCTGTATTTTGGATTCATCCCTCTAAGTAGGGAGAACTGACAAATGGCGAATGCAGCAATATGCTGCTCCAATGCATGACTCTTGAGTTTATTTAATAACTCTGGTTTAAGAAAATAAACACTTGTACAGAAGTTGATTCAGTTAATATCCTTAGTGTCGATTGAGAAGATTTATCATACAAAGTCTTCTAGTCTTGACTATTATGTCCTTTGCATATTGCATGCCTTTATCACATGTATCTTTTTTAAGATGGTAGGGTGCGTGTTGATGAAAATTTAACTGTTTTTATGAAGTGAAGCAACCATATAGAATCTTCACTATTGGTTTGTGGTTATACCCGTCTAGATATTTTTTTATCAAAAGAACCTCAATATTATTCTATGTTATGATAAAGAAGAATGTATGTATTCATTTATTCATAAATCATATTTGAGCAGAGAGGTTGATAGCTTGTATTGTTGGAGATATTGGAGTATATGTTACTGGTTATTTCACTTAGCCATGTGTAGGTAAAGCTAATTGTTGCAAGCGCCAGCAACAGGGCCACCACCATCACAGCTGCCATCACCACTACAACTCATCATCATCAGCCATCATTTTTATGTCCAATGTTTCCATAGTGGGTTTGGGTTAGACAAGACTTCTTGAAGCACTATTCTGTGGCCAGATGCCATATATATATATATATGTATATGTATGTATGTATTTGTGTTTGTCCTCCCACCATCGCTTGACTACTGATATTGGTGTGTTTGCGTCCCTGTAACTTAGCAGTTTGGCAAAAGAGACCAATAGAATAGGTACTAAGCTTACAAAGAATAAATCCTGGGGTCAGTTTGTTCAACTGAAGGCAGTGCTTCAGCATGGCTGCAGTCGGATGACTGAAACAAGTAAAAGAATACATGATTTTATACATGGATATATCTGTATGCTTGTGTGTGTGTATAGTTAGTCTATACTACTCTGTAAGGAGCATAGGGCTAGTTTCCCAGTTTCTCTGGCATGTATATTTCTCCCTGAACAGAACATTGGTCTGGTGCATGATTACTCATTTTTACCAGCTGAGTGGACTGGAGCAACACGAAATGAAGTGTTTTGTTCAAGAACAGCACATTGCCTGATCCAGGAATCTAAACCACAATCGTACAATTATGAATCCAACACCTTAACCGTTAAGCCATGCACCCCCGCTATGTGTGGCTATATCTATATATATATAAATATATACATTATGGGCTTTCTTAACAGTTTTTGTTCACAAAATATAAATCACAAAGCATTGGTCAACCCAAAGCTATAGGAGAATACACTTGCTCAAAGTACAATGCAGTCAAGAACTGGGGGGAGGGGGTTGATTTAATCGAGTAACACCCTCCCCACTTACAAATTTGTAGCCATGTGCCCTATGTTTGAAATTATTGTTGTTATTCAGGAACACTGTAGCTTGACAGACTTGTTAGAGCATCGGCAAAATACCTTGTATTTGTTCCAGCTCTTTATTCGCTGAATTCAAATTCCACCGAGGTTAGCTTCGCCTTTCATCCTTTTGGGGTCGATAAATTGTGGCTACATGGTGATGTTCTTAACCATGCAGCCATGCTTGCAACTGTACATAAATTATAAGTGTTTTGTTAGTTTGCAGTACTAAGTTCAAGTCCATCTATGAGCCTGAAGTAAACAGTAGGGGAGCAAGTAATTGTGCCTAAGCTAATGAATATGTATATGTATAAGATGGTGAAGAGAGAGATCTGGGACTGTTGAGAGCTACACTAAATACTATGTGCTATTTAGATTATTCCTTCTACGTTTAATATCTGCTAGAGACTGAGTTCACATCTATCAGTGGCAGGAAAACTAATATTCGGAAGGCTGCATTAGAAAACATTTTATTAAATACTTGAAATGATTTATTTAAATATATTGTGTATTAGAAATAAATGCATTCTTCCTTGCCATTTCCAGAATGTTGCACTTTGGGGTTAAACTGGCACACTGTTGGTGATGTTGACAAGGATTCTGGTTGATCTAATCAACGGGACAACCAGCTCATGAAATTAATATGCAAGTGGCTGAGCACTCCACAGAAGTGCATACCCAGTTCTTAATGAGATTCAATGTGATACAGAATGTGATAAGGCTGGCCCTTTGAGCTAGAGGTACAACTCATTTTTGCCAACTGAGTGAACTGGAGCAAAGTGAAATAAGATGTTTTGCTCAAGGATATGTGCCACCAGGAATCACTCACAACCTTGCAATTGTGAGCCAAATACCCTAAACCATGCACCTTCACACTTTGGACTTACCATACTGCAAGGTTCCCTCTACCCTTGATCTAGTCAATACCCTGAAGTGAAGAAGCTGCAGTGGTTACTCAAGTACAGTATGGTCTTGAATATAATGTAACCTCTATATTTTGCACCTAAAAATCAATATATTTATCCTCTTTCCTTTCCCTCAAGTATAATACTTATCCTTCAATTTTAACCTGATGTCCTGTATTAAATTTTCATGTTATATATGAGTAAATATAAGGACTAGTGAGACCCTGAGCTTTGCAAGATCACCAGGAAATCAATCTCTCTATGAAGTATAAAGCAATTTTAAAAAAAAGTTACCAAGTATGAGTGGCTGTGTGGTAAGTAGCTTGCTTACCAACCACATGGTTCTGGGTTCATTCCCACTGCGTGGCACCTTGGGCAAGTGTCTTCTACTATAGCCTCGGGCCGACCAAAGCCTTGTGAGTGGATTTGGTAGACGGAAACTGAAAGAAGCCCGTCGTTTATATGTATATATATACATGTATGTGTGTGTGTATATGTTTGTGTGTCTGTTTGTCAACCAACATCGCTTGACAACCGATGGTGGTGTGTTTGCGTCCCCGTAACTTAGCGGTTTGGCAAAAGAGACCGATAGAATAAATACTAGGCTTACAAAGAATAAGTCCTGGGGTCGATTTGCTCGACTAAAGGCGGTGCTCCAGCATGGCCGCAGTCAAATAACTGAAACAAGTAAAAGAGTAAGTATATTTGTGTGTGTGTGTGTGTGTGTGTGTGTGTGTGTGTGTGTTTTGTAAGTTACATCATTTCTTTTCCTGTTTTTACAAAATAGTCTTATCATCCTCCAACACACGCTATTATTCTGATGTTTTTATTTTATTTTTTATATTTATAATTTTTTTCTCTCCTGTTTTTAACATTTTCAGTAGCTGAAAACATTGTCAGTTAACCTAGCTGATAGCTCTGTTAAAAGAACTTGTGTTGCAACATAAATAACTTCAATGGCATCATGAGGAGGGGAAGGACAATGGCATACTTTAGTGGATTTATTTATTTATTACACAAGTTACATACAAAATACCTTTCTTTATTGTTCTTTCATGTTGTTGTTTAGCCTCAGGTCAGTCTTCATCTAGCACACCTATTATTAAAGGTATTCCAGGTGTGAGCATCCCATTTTTCCCTATGTCCAGAATATCTCAGATCACCTTATCCAATTTGCCTGTTTCTAAGATGATGGGATGTAATTTGAGGACAATGTAGTTGTTATTTCTAGCAGTTTAAATGACCATGTAGAGGTCTTTTTTTTGCTCATGCTCTTTTACATGAAACTATAAGGTGCTCATTACAAATTTGTGGAAATGTTCTGATAGTCTTACATTCAAGTAATTGTGTATGTGTGTGCTATCAAAACCTATAATTTAAGTAGTAAATTTTAAAAGATTGTACTGAACCTTTCAAGCTGTTTTAGCTCTATGAATTGCATCGTCGTCATTGTCATCGTTTTAATGTCCAGTTTTCTATGTTTGCACGGGTTGGATGGATTTTATTGAGGAAGATTTTCTACAGCTGGATGCTCTTCCTGTCACCAACATTCACCTGTTTTCATGGCTAGACATGTTCTCACAGAATATTAGGAATGAATGACACTGCCTGTATGATAGTGACAGTCATTTTACAACTCTCACATGATGTCAAGATGACACAAACATACACACACACATGTGTGTGCATGGTGGGTTTCTTTCAGTCTCCATCTTACCAAATTCACTCATCAGACTTTGGCTGGCCCAAGGCTATAGTAGAAGACACTTGCCCAAAGTGTTATGCTGTTGTACTGAACCCAGAACCATGTGGCTGAGAAGCAAACTGTTTACCACATAGCCATACCTGCACCTATACATGCATCAGTGTCAATTGTAAAACAGGATACACAATGAAACTGCAAAGGAATACTAGTAAAAAATTAAATAATTTCTCCTTGACATTTTTGTTTTGAATCCATTTTCCCTCACACTAAAGGCATGTAACCCAAACCCCCTATATATATATATATATATATATATATTTATATATTTGATCCTTTATATTGAACACTCAATATTTCATCTACATTCAATACTTTCTTTCATGGTGCCATCCATTTTTATTTTATTTTATTTTATTTTATATTATATATTGTATATTCCATATTCTATACCCCACATTGGTTCTGCAGGAATATAAATAAAACATAAAAAAACAGACAGTGTTCGAACTCTTTTAAACAAAATACTATATTCCTCTATACACAATCATACAAAAAAAGCACCATTTTTGTATTTATTTTTACTCGCA
>NC_068995.1:32895549-32898049 GCF_001194135.2 Octopus bimaculoides
CACACACACACACACACGCGCACACACAAAAAATCTGCCCCGACAAATTTGGAGCATGGGAAAATGGATGTTAAAGTGATAATTATGATGATGATGATGATAAGACGGAGAATGACAATGCCGAAATCAGAACTTCTTAGATATGATGATGTATTAAAGAATCCTGTAATCTATCACTTCTGGTGAACCAATATATATATATATATATATATTAGGTGCAGCCATAGATAGCTGTTTGGTTAAAAAGTTCATTTTTATCTATGTATAATAGTTTAGCTGAGATGTGGGAGGTATTAATAAAAGCAAATATAATGGGAGGTGGAGGGGTACTAGTTGAATAAACAAAAGGGAGAAATAGATGAGATCTGTATTTTCCTCCAGTTTCTTTAGTTATGTAATAAATATTTTTTCCTATTGGTTTCAAATTTTGGCACAAGGCCAGCAAGTTTGGGGAATGGGATAAGTCAATTACATCAATTTCAGTGTTCCACTGTACTTATTTAAGTGACCACGAAAGGATGAAAGGTAAAGTAGACCCCAGCAGCATTTGAACTCAGAATGGAAAGTTGGGTGAAACATTCTTCCTGGCGTGCTACCAATTCTGCTAGCTCACCACCTTCTATTGTATTGATAATTACTGCTACTTAGTATTGAAGTAAACATTCTTTCAGACATCCAAGCGGACTTAACCTTAAAATAGATTACAGAGGGTTTAGAAATACAGTTTATAGGCCACTCACACACCCAGTATGAACAATGATTGGTGTAACAATGCTTCTCTGACCACAATGCACATTAATGCAAGAATAAAGGGGCAGTAAGATTAAAATCAACTAAAGTCAGTCAGACACAAATGCACATGTCTTAATTTTGGTTTCAAATTTTGGTGCAAGACCAGCAATTTGGGGAGGGGATGAGTCAATTACATTGACCTCAGTGTTCAACTGGTACTTATTTAATTGACCCCAAAAGAATGAAAGGTAAAGTCAGCCATGGTGGAATTTGAACTTGGAATGTAAAACCAGTCAAAATGCCGCTAAGCATTTTATCTGATAGCTAATGATACTGTCTGCTAGTTGCCTTCTACATTTCTTCTTAATCTTGGCAACAGCGACAAGAAATAGAATATACCAATAAATACCAATACTATAGCATCAGCTCACATAGAGATTGTAACATAACAGTAAAATCAGTTGAAAATCTAAATCATTTGAAAATATTTACCTATTGGGAAGGCCACAAGTTTAATGGGAGTGACAGATATTGGAGAAAAAAACTGAAGATGAACAACTCACGACTCTTGTGAAATATATCTATATTAATGCTTGTATGTTTTGAGCTAATGTTTACAAATAAATTTAGCTTTCCCTTCCTTCATACTTATACTACGACTTATAGATTTCCTGGCTTGTTTAATGTTGAAACAACACCTGGAAATGTTTTTACAAACCGGGCTTTTTTTTCTTTATTAAGCTAAAAATATTTAAAAATATGAAAGAAAGTCAGCAGTTATTTTCCCATTATACTATTGTGTCTATTTGTTGGATGAAACACTTCTAAGCATTCTGCCTAATGTGCTAACAATTCTGCCAGCTCACTGCCTTTCTGTGGTAATGCATTTTAAATAAATCCTAATTATCTTTGGTGGAAATTGTTTCACTAAACCAGTGGTTTTCAACCAGGGTCTATATAAGATTTTGTTGTTAAAATTTATGTGCAATAAATTGGTTATACTTTTACAATACACAAAATATTTTAATTATTATACACTTCCTAATAATATTTAATTATAAAAATACTGTAGGATTTGTATATATATAACAAAAAAATACTGTAGGATTTTTTTTTATATATACCATAAGTGGCTATGGAGGTCCACCTGAGCAAAATAGAAACCAAAGGGGTCTATACGCAGAAAATGGTTGAAAACCACTCTCTAAATAGTAGTGATGCTAATTTGTTAATCTCTACAAAACTTGAGAACCTTCCTACAATACCTGCAGGGTGATTTGAAATTAAGAGTTAGGAGTTCACTGTTTTATTAATTTAGCCATGCATAATGTCTCCAACACATTGGATTGTTGCCCACTACTGGGAAACTTCATTTTTATACACGGATTCAAGGTAGAGGAAATATGCTGTTTTCTTTTGCTTTTTCTATCATTGGAAAGTTTTGAGTTTTGCTGAACTCAGCACTGCATGTTAACAAAGTATTTGTCAAAGCCATTTTATAGCTTTGTTGAAAGGTGGGACTGCAAAGCTGTTTTGTACATGAAGAATAAAATGTTTTGAATGAAACAATAATGCACTATAATACAAACAATGGACTATAATAACTGTTGTAATTTAATCATCCATAGTCTGATATGATATTTCGGAATAAAAATTTCTTCTTCAGATATCCCTAGGAATCAATGGAGTTGCTGCTATAATCGGTTATAGCAGCGGCTCCATCAATTCCTAGGGATATCTCAAGAAGGAATTTTTATTCCGAAATATC
>NC_068995.1:32903049-32913507 GCF_001194135.2 Octopus bimaculoides
CACTCATGCAAGTACATGTATACACACATCACACTACACACAGAGTTGTTTATCTTTTTAGTCTTGTGGATGTCTCTTGGTGTGGGAGTGGTGAAACATTGCTCCTACCTTTGCTTACTTTCTCCCCAACTCCATTTCATTATTATTACAACATCTGTCTTACTGCTGTTATTTGGCCGTTTCAGTTTACATTTAATTTATAATAAACTTCTGATCTGAGTTTAGCTACATTTAAGAAAGGATCTTATGGTATAGATTTTGCTCAAATGAAAATGAAGGCAACTATTTTATCATAAATAGTTTAAAGTTGGGTGGAATCAATACTAAAATTCTATACAATTTTTATTTTCAAAAGGAAATGAATAAATTCATTGCAGTCTTGAGATGTTATAAAATCCCTATCACTCTCTATCAGACATGCGTAGCCAGGATTGTATTCTCAGAATTTGTGTGTGCGCACGTGTAGGGCATCTGTTTGTGCATGCATGAATAAATCTATCTTTAAAATAAACAAGAATGCATGCCTGTTTGTTTTACATTTGGATAAAATTTTGGTAAAGGCAAAAGATAAGTTGCTATCATATTGATGTGGTAGTAGGTAGGCATGTTTCTGAATATCAAGTAAAAACTTGCAAAGTTTATGCAGGCACTGGTATGGCTGTGTGGTAAGAAGCTTGCTTCCCAACTACATGGTTCTGGGTTCTGTCCCACTATATGGCATCTTGGGCAAGTGTCTTCTACTATAACTTCAGGCCAACCAAAGCCTTAGGAGTAGATTTGGTAGGTAGATGGAAACTGAAAGAAGCCCATCATATGTGCGTGTGTATGAGCGTGTGCGTGTCTTTGTTTGTTCCCCACCACTGTTTAACAACTGCTGTTTGTTTACATCCTTATAACTTAGCGGTTTGGCAAAACAAAAGATCTATAGAACAAGTACCAGGCTTAAAAGAATACAAATAAGCACTGAAGTTAATTCATTCCACTAATATTTCTTTAAGGCAGTGCCCCAGCATGGCCACAGTGCAATGACTGAAACAAGTGAAAGAAGATTCATTCATCCATCTATCCATCACTGGTACATGTGAAAAATTTCTCTCAACGATCTTGTCCATTAGTTTATAACTATTTACCAGAGTGAGACCACTGACATCTAATTACAGCAGGGGAAGGTTGGATTGTACAATACAATTAAACATGTGTCTTGTTTGTTTATAGTACATGAAATTGGATATATTGGATTAAGAAAAGATACTAGAGGCAGTGGTGTGATAGTTTTGTCAGAGTTTGGACTCAGCACCTTTACAGTTGTTAGTTTTCTCCCTTTGTTTTCTGATTTCAAATCTCACCAGAGTCAACTTTGAGTTCTCTTTTTCCAGGACCTATAAAGTAACTGAACATATAGTGTAGTCAATTTAATCTATTATAAGCTTTCCTTATAAATTTCAAGGTACATTAAAATTGATGTTCCACCAGCTTTTTCACAGAGTTGGGAAAACCCTGCAGTTTGTCATAAGCTCCTAAATACAAGCTGTTTTGGGTTTGGTTAGCTTTGGGGCTGAGTGACTTTAATTTTAATTTTTTTACACATTTGCTTATTTTGACATAATATATATAGGATTTAGTCTTTGAAATGACTTATTCTAATGGCTCTGATACTTTTTTCTATGACAGCTCTTTAATCTGTTAAAATGTTACAGTATCTTCATCTGACCTAAACATTTTCAATTATTGAAAACAGTTATTAAAATTTCAAGCTGAGGATTTTTTTTTACCATCACCATCATCATCTTAATGTCCACTTTTCCATGCTAGCATGGGTCAGAAGGCATTTATTGAGACAGATTTTCTTTCTGTTGCCAATCTGCACCTGTTTCCAAGCAAGATAAATAATCTTTAGCTTTCAAATTTGGCGGAAGTCTGCTTTAAGCACACCATATAATCCCTCATAATTTATTTATTTTTGGAAATTTTCATTTTTTTTTTTGAATTTGTATCATACACATGGGAAATCACATGACTATGAAAAAATTTTTTTCTAATTTTATGAAATTAAAAAATTACTTCCTTTTTTTATTCACAGTTTAAAAATACACACAATTCAAACTTTTGGCTTAAATCCCAGTAATAGATCATTGAATATGTTTATGGGGAGAAAGATATTGAAAACTTCAATACGTCAGACTGACGAACAAACAGGGAAGGTATGAGGATGTTGTGAGATGTGCTAAAAATAACAGCCCTTAAATCATGCATCAATTTTTTTTTTGTTTTGTTTTTGCATAATCAAGAATTCCCATTGTAGAACACAAATTTGCCAAAATTTTCTGAAAATTCTAAAAAAAATTTTTTTAAATTACGAGGGGTTATATGGTGTGCTTAAAGCAGAATTTTACCACTGATTTTACAGTCTACCAGATCTGATTTCATGGGATTAACGTAATTAGACAGGCTTTCAAAAGTTTCATGTTCATATCCATGCTGTACACATAGGTGAAAAATGTAACTCATCGTATATTTTTGTGTTCACCTCAACTTTAGAGAGATTCCAGTAGATATCATTTATAGCACTTCTTAAGTTTCTCATGATTAAGTATTGTGGTATGAAAGAGTTGTTGACTTCTGTTTAATATTGGTATATAAAGAGAAGTAAATGTGTAATTATTGAGGGACAATAGGTGAATGTGGGCATAAGTTCAATCCTAATGTCAGCCAAGTTATATACTCTACTAGCTGACGTACCTGGTAATTCCTGGAAAAGTGGGGCTTATCTCCTGGT
The DNA here is from genome assembly GCF_001194135.2 of Octopus bimaculoides. NCBI lineage: Eukaryota > Metazoa > Mollusca > Cephalopoda > Octopoda > Octopodidae > Octopus > Octopus bimaculoides. Next base: position 32,905,826 of record NC_068995.1, read on the forward strand.
CCCGTTCTCATAATTGTTTTGCTAATCCAATAGGAACACTACAAAGTATGTAGCCCTTAAAACAGTTTTTGTGCATTTACAGAGAATACCGAACCGTCTTACATAGGATTTTGTTTTTAGGAAATCCCAATAATTATGAATACCAAAATCGTGAAGTCAGTTATGTAATAACCTGCAAATTAGTTACCCGATAGTAACAATTCAAATAAAGTAGCCCTGGAAAGGGCTTTAATGCATTCCCAGAGTACATAGAACTTAGGAGGAAATACCAATAAGGTATGTATACCAAAATCATGAAGCATGTCACGTAATTACAGGCAAATCGGATATGAGATAATAGCAATTCAATGTCAGTAACTCTGAAAAGTTCTTCATGTAGTGCCTGTCAATTGGCTGAAATGACATGAAAGGCATCGTCATTCATGGTATATTCATGAATAAGTCACTAACCGAAATAAGTAGATCTTTTGTTGAGGAAAATACTACTTACTTGTTTAAGGGTTGTTCTGGGTAAAGTGCGAAAATAACCCTAACATCATACGAACAGGAACTGCTATAAAACCATTTATATAGAGTTAACCAAAATGTCCATTTGGTTTTTTAAGCAAAAATAAGACAAGTTTTAAACATAAAGTGATGTATTCAATCAATGATATAAGTACCATTTCATTCCAGTCTCTGCTGCCATGCTGTAGGCAGATCAATTATTCCCTTCTCAAAAAGAATTTCCTGTCTTTACTGGTGAAAAACTCTCCCTGGTGAATTTTTACATCCTTTTCAGAATTGAAAATTTGTCCATTCACTGAACTTTGAAGACACCAAAACAGGTGGAAACATAAAGGCAGATGGTCAGGTGAATATGGAGGGTGCAGCAGAACTTCTGAACCAAGTTCCAGTAACTTCTGCCATGCCTGCAAAGAAGTGTGTGGTCTGGCATTATTGTGATGAAAGATAATGTCCTTACAGTCAGAAAGTGCTGGACACTTCTGGTGGATCACTGCATTTAATTTGTCCAGCTGGACACAGTACATATCCAAATTGATGGTCCTGTCCATGGGAAGGAGCTCATACAAGACAACACCCTTCCAATCCTACCAAATTGAAAGCATAATCTTCTTTGGGTGAAGTTCTGCTTTGGAGGTTGTTAGTGGTGGTTTGCCACTTTTCTCTCATGATTATTTGTGCTTCACATCATTGTAGACAACCCATTTTTCATCCCTTGTCATCATTCTCTTCAAAAAAGGATCATTTCCATCACGTTCCTGCAACAAATTGCAGATGGAAATCCATTATGCAAGTTTAGCCTCATTCAATTGATGCAGATGGGTTTCAACATTCTGTTTGGATATTTGGAGAATATCTGTGATCATCTTGATCGTAGAACAGGAGTTGGTATTGACTAGCACCTTCATTTTGTTGCTGTTGGCTGGCCAGTGCATGGTGCATCTTGAACCAAAAGGTTTCACAGTCGAAATCTTGAAAATCACTTTTGGCAAGAACATTCCATAACAGCAGCCTCTCTACAGAACATATATCTTCCTGCAGGTTTCCACCACTTTCTTGTCATTGTTAAAAATTAAAAAAAAAAAATGCAGTGTTGAAAATGTTTGTTTTGCCCATTTTTAGGGTGATCCCATGCACACAAAATACATGCCTCATTGCAAGTTTGTGTTGAACTATATTGAATTGCCATGTATCTAACAAGTGTGCATGCACAAGGAAGACTAAAGTTAGCTACTTATTAGAGTGTCTGTACTTCAGTGTCTACAAAAACTGGAACAAACTTCTTGGCCAACCCAACAGATGAATTTAAACATTTTCATACATTCTTATGTGTCTGTGTCTCTATGTTATAGAATGTAATAGAATAGATATGTTTATTTAAAGTTTTTCACATCATGTAAATTTGAATGCATTTGAAATTAGGTGGAACTCTTAAGTCAAACAAATGTGGTCACACCTATCATATATCTTAGAAGAAGAAATTTAGAAATCAGTTTTAATTTAAATACCACTCCTACCATTAACCAATTATTCATATAAAAGGGGATTATAAATCTGTTCTCAGCTAGGTTGGCTAACAACATCCATGTTACTTGCATCAACATCACATATTTAAAGAGGTTAATTATGTAAGAGGCAGTATCAAAAAGTTCCTGGACTAATTATGTTTAATAAAAAATGACTTATTTAACCTAAGTTCTAACATCATCCCCTTTGAAATAGTCACCTTGTGCAGCAATACACTGATCCCAGCATTCCTACCACTTTTGGAATCCAGTCTGGAAGTTGTTTTCCATAAGTGAGTTGAGGACCTTTTGTGATTCACTCTAGATCTTGACAATGGTGTTAAAATGGTGCTCTTTGAGCTGCATTTTCATCTTGGGAAAGAGACAAAAGTTTGCAGGTGCTAAATCTGGCGAACAGGGTGGGTGTGGAAGTGATACCATGTTCTTTTTGGCAAGAAACTCATGAGTGAGGAAAGCTTGGTGACAGGGTGCATTGTTATGACAATTTTTCACGCTCCACAGAGCCAGCTGATTTCACTAAATGTCCTCCCTCAAACGTTTCAAAATGTCACAGTAGAATTATTGATTAATAGTTTGGGTCTGGGAGACAAATTCTCGATGCACTATACCACAGATTTTGAAAAAACGAGCATGCTTTTGATTAAGCTGCTGCTCTGTCATGCCTTTTGAAGTGCCTGTGCCACATGAAACATGTGTATGACCTATTGCCTTGTCGCTGTAAGCTTGCTGAAAGCATTCTCAATGTCTGTGTAGCAGACTTCCCAAGTTTAATGCAAAATTTCACATTGGCTCTTTGTTCCAGCATGCTGTCCATGATGAAAATCACATAGACTACAGCATACATGTGATCAGGAAAACACAAATTTCAGCACAATGCCTGATGAAGGTCAATTCTAGTTCTCACTGCACATGCAACCATGTACTGCTATCTGTTGGCACACTACAGCACTAGTTTGGAAACTTTTTGAAACAACCTTGTATTCCACACTATCCATCATTTAACATAATTATCATGTATTATCCTTTTTATATCCACTTTTCCATGCTGATATTGGATGAGACTTGTTGAGACTCCCTTCTTGGTGTCAAACTTTATTTCAAACTGCCAAGCGGCTAGATTTTTTTGACGAGGAATATAAATCAGTATCACCACTGCCAAGATTAATGGGGCCACCCATCTCTCCCCATACATGCACACACACACACACACACACACACACACATGCACCCATACATACACATGCACACAGATACATTTATACATACAAATGGGTGGCTTCCACACCATTTCCATCTACTGAATTTCATTCATAAGGTATTGGTCCACCTGAAGCTAGAATAGAAGACCCCTAAGGTATTTTGTAATGGGACCAAATCCTATACCAAATGGTTGCAAAGTGAACTTTGTAACCACACAGCCCTATTTATCCCATATTTGATTTCTGTTATGATTGTTTTAGGTTATAGCTGAAATTAGCTCAGAGCTCCTGATTTATATTTAAATACATATTTATTGTGTTCTATGCTGTAATTTATATTGTGGCGTAGTAGCAAACCCACAGTGTGTCAGCTGTGTCATACAGGTTTGTTTTACAGTTGTGCAAATTCTATTTATGTACTCATCATTCTTACAAGCTCTTGGCAGTAGCCCAGGTTATGTTAAAGCATGTCTATCTTACACACTATTTAGACAGTGGTTTTTGATCATGATACACTACATAGATATTGGTTTTTGAGGTGACATACATTATTTTAATTCTAACTGCTGAGAAGATTAACCTTCTAACTGAGAAGATTAACCTTTAATCCAGTCATATTCGGTCCAAATATTCTAACCCGTTTTATGTTAAAACTAACCAGATCTAACCTCTCATACCTGTCCTACACTGTCATTCTAAAAATATACACTGACACCACTGAAATCTTGAAGCTACAAAATAATGCATGATTAATTCAAAACAATGTGAAAAAATAAGCAATACATTTGACGAAGAAATCTGAATGCTAAAAGTTTAGAAGAGAGAGTTCATGTCTCTTTGAGCTTCCATTACTTGTGGGCAGAAATTATTCTCAGACAGGGAACCAGGTACTGGTGTTAAATCAGCCAATGGGTTAGATCTACCACATATGAACAGGAAAGTTCTATTTGATGGGTTCCATGCTATTTCCATGTACCAAATTTCACTCACAAGTTAACCCAACTCTGTAGCAGACGTTTTGAGGGGTTATACAGTGAGATCCAGCTTCAAACCACACAACTGTGAAGTAAGCTTCTTAGCAACCTTTAAAAGTTATCAGTTATTTTCCTTTTTATACTATCATTTAAACATGTTCCAAATTTCAGTACCTATGATAGGCTACTGGTCTTGGTTGTAATTGAGTTTGAACTCGTGACCAGATTCATAGATAGTTTCCTACATTAACCTTAATAGCAACTGATTATTAAATTTCTTTCTATAATCAGACTTTTTTTTTTGTGCTGATGTCAGTTAGATGTTTCTGTAAAATCAAGTGTTGATATGAGTTATTATAGGAATATATTTTGGTATGAACTGTCGGGAATATTTTGTACACATGGATTAACCAACAAGGGTCAATACATTCATGTAGGCCTTTCAGCCACAAGCTGGGTGTCATATTAGTTTCTCAAGTAAACAAGATAGTTTTGCATGTGGTCACAATATTGTACCTCTATTAAGATGTTTATGTTAACTATTATCATACATGCCAGTAGTAGGTGTAGTAGTAGCAACAGCAGCAGTGAATACTGGTATTCGTTTAACAAAAATTCAATAAAATCAAGAAGATGAAACCAATAATTAAATGAAATGTTATTTTTGTTGCTGTCATCGGTATTGTGATGGAAGGTCGCAACACTGATAACTGTGAAGCCCTTCCTTTTACTGCAGGAAGTCAACAAGGTTATTTAGTGCATGTCTAACATGCTCTGAGGGCATTTTTTGACATGACAGCTATTGGTGTAATTCAGTGGGAAGGGCTGTGTTAAACACCCTCTGTCTCTCTGTTCTTTGTGATGATGGTGGCAGCAGCAGCAGCAGTAATGCTTGCTGTGGTTGCACTGACATGAATCAGTGCAAGATACAGCAAGGTCAAGTCAACTGCGAAGAATAATAAATCTACTCACTGTTTAATGGTAGGATTTAGACTGATGCACTTGTTGTGTAGCCCCCTTTGACCCCTGTTACCGAGTGTATTTTTTTATTTTGATTTTTCTTGTCATCTTAGAGTATCAACACCGCCATTACTGTTATTACTATTATCACCACTATCTCATAGCTTTTCTGATTGGGTTGTGTTTGCTACATTCACTAGAAATTACGTAATATCTGCAAGGCCAGTTTCTTTTGTTTTACATGACCTGCAGTATTGCATGAAACCCAGATCAGGCCTGTCTCTTTCACTAGTTATCTTCAAAGTCAAGAATCTCACATGGCACTCATATAGCTGCTACTGTACTCCAGCACCAACACATTTTTGATTTAAAAACAATTGTCAAGATAAGGCTCTCAACAATTCTATTAAATCACAACTCTCCTTTTATCATATCACTCTTTTAAGACAACCTTCAACAACACTTAATATTTGATATCTTAGTGCAAAGGCAGGTTCATGTGGTTAGAAAGTTTGCTTCAGAATCATGAAGTTTCAAGGCTGATCCCATTTTCATGGCATTTTGGGCAAGTATCTTCTACCTTAGCTGCAAGTTGTCCCAAACCTGTGAATGAAATTGAAGAAACAAAACCTAGGGAAGCCCATCAGAGAGACTAATTTAACCCTTTAACATTCAGATTTCTTTGTCAAATGTAATGCTTATTTATTCATATTGTTTTGAATTAATCATTCTCTTGCAGCTTCAAGATTTCAATGGTGTGTTTGTATACTTTTAGAATGACATTTTAGGGTAGGTCTGAGAGGTTGGATCTAGCCAGTTTAGCATAAAACACGTGAAATATTAAGGCCAGTTATGACTGATTTAAATGCTTAAAGGGTTAAAAGGCTATCTTTCTGGCATGCTTTTCTGCATTAAAGGTACCATGTATGTGGAATACTCTATAACTTACTAATATGATGAGTAGGTACACATGTAGCAACTACACATGTAGTGGAAGCCCAATGGCCCAGTGGTTAGGGCAGTGAGCTCGTGGTCATAGGATCGCGGTTTCAATTCCCAGACTGGGCGTTGTGAGTGTTTATTGAGCAAAAACACCTAAAGTTCCACGAGGCTCTGGCAGAGGGTTATGGTGAACCCTGCTGTACTCTTCCACCACAACTTTCTCTCACTCTTTCCCCCTGTTTCTGTTGTACCTGTATTTCAAAGAGCCAGCCTTGTTACACTCTGTGTCACACTGAATCTCTCCAAGAACTACATTAAGGGTACACGTGTCTGTGGAGTGCTCAGTCACTTGCATGCTAATTTCATGAGCAGGCTGTTCCGTTGATCGGATCAACTGGTACCCTCTTTGTCGTAACTAACAGAGTGCCACAATACATGTAGTAAGGGCACTCTATCACTAATACAATGAGAAGGGATGGTAGTTTGCTAAACAACTGAAGTGACACATTGTCAAAACTATTTAGCTTGTGTGATTGATTCAGAATATATTGTCCAACTTAACTCTTTTTCTATTCTTATGTCATTGTCTCTAATAATTGTCAGCTTTCGAATTTGAGCCATCAAACCTTATGCAGGGAACTTGTTATGAGCAAATATCAACTCTGGTTCTTTTAATTATTGAGCTCATCCCAGTTAGCTCTGTTTGGACAGACATATGATACAGAAGTAGCTAATTGAGAGCCATCAGTATATGACATGTTTCATTATGGTTTTGTTACTGCAGTATATGAATATATTATGTACTAAATTTCACCCACAACCCTCCTACCTTCTTTTAAAATGTACAAAAACACCACAGTATTAAATTCTTTTAATAACATGGCAAATAAATAGGAAGGGCAATCATAGCTTGAATAGCAGCTAAAGCAATAGTCTAACTCATTGTTGGCTTTGGTGAATCTAAAGATATATCATTTTAATATGTAAAAAAAACAAAAAAAAAACAAATGTTTGGCTAAGAAAGCAGTTATTTGCTGAAAATGCAAATAATTTGGCTATACGGCAAAATATTGTAATGAATAAAACATTTTCACAAAAGAAAACACAAAAAAATGGGCAATTATTACTAAAATAGAACTGCCATGAGAGAATCTTGTACATAATACAAGAAAAAGTAAAACTTATTTTTACGAATGAGAAGATATAAAAAGAAATTTATAGTTGTTTCTTGTTTTGCAGGTTTGTTAGATTTTAGAAATAGTTTGCTTGTCCTTATCCTCTGTTTATACATTGGTATCACCTGTAAATAATAGTGGAGAATCACTAAATCATCATCATCATCATCATCATCGTTTAACGTCCGCTTTCCATGCTAGCATGGGTTGGACGATTTGACTGAGGACTGGTGAAACCGGATGGCAACACCAGGCTCCAGTCTGATTTGGCAGAGTTTCTACAGCTGGATGCCCTTCCTAACGCCAACCACTCAGAGAGTGTAGTGGGTGCTTTTACGTGTCACCCGCACGAAAACGGCCACGCTCGAAATGGTGTCTTTTATGTGCCACCCGCACAAGCCA
>NC_068995.1:32914376-32918803 GCF_001194135.2 Octopus bimaculoides
AACATCTGCCACAAACAAAAACTAACTTGCTAGTTAACCTGCCTTTGATGTTGCTGCACCTCTTATGTGTCCATAGCTTGCACCGGGTACATCTTATAGAGTTACTACCTACTCCTTTTCTACATACTGAGCAGGGCCATCTACCTGAAGGGGTTTGTGTTTTATCTACCTTCCTACTTATTAGGATTTTGGTTTTAGCTAGGTTGACTCTAAGGCCCTTCAATTCTAGACCTTGCTTCCACACCTGAAACTTCTCCTCTAGTTCTGATAGTGACTCCGCAATTAGGGCAAGGTCATCAGCATAGAGGAGCTCCCAGGGGCAACCTGTCTTGAACTCCTCTGTGATTGCCTGGAGGACTAGTGAAATTATAATAATAATATCTTTTGCTGATGTTGAAAAGTCTCTATAACATTTCTGATAATTAATTCTCTGTCCAAGAAGAATAGGAGGCACGGTTGAGTCTAACAGAATTTGAATGGGGAGCTAAAACTATAGACTGTACACACATAACTCAGTACTGTTAGTGCTAAATCACCCACTCTTTTTAGTATGATAATGAGTTATTGCTGAAGTACAGAACACATATATTTTGAAGGAAAAGGATTGTGTGATGTTCATTGACATCTCAAACATTTAATCCTATTGTAATGTCAACTGTCATCTCAGCTTTCTTTGATCAAGGCAATGTGTTTTCACATTAGATTGTAAATAATAAATCTTAGCTGTTTATAAGCTAGTCTAATGACCTGGTCAAATGCCCAGGCAACAAGTTGATTTTCAGCTACGATTAATTAAGGAAAAAGTTTAGCCATGTTGATTAAATGTTTTTTAATAAACTATATCTGATACACAAAAACCGTTAGATTCACTTCAACATTTAAATTTAATTTGTCAAAATATTTTCGTCGCTTTGAGACCGCGACCTGTTCACTGACAAAATTCTGTGCTGCACAGAATTTTGTCAGTGAACATGTCACGGTCCCAAAGCGACGAAAATATTTTGACAAATTAAATTTAAATGTTGAAGTGAATCTAACGGTTTTTGTGTGTTATTTTAAATGGGTTATAAACACCTTCCATGCTGCAATTGTTTTCGTTCCAGCACACGATCTCATATTAGGTCCCTTGCTGTGCAAGTACATCTCCGTATATCTGATAATTTTACTATTAATTGGCCTCCTTACTGACTTGACTCCCTGGTTTATCTCCTGCAAAAATGCATCAGTCAGATAAAGCCTCTTAGTAGGCAATATTTCTTGTTTGGTTATTTGGAGCCATGAAAATTCCTCAGTACCTCCAGTTCTGGAAGCTGCAATGTATACTAATTGTCCTTGAAAGAAGCATTGAATTGAGAAATCCAAACTGATTGCTTTAAAGACCTGTCCTTGTACCCTATTCATAATCATAGTAAAACACATTATGAGGTAATGAATGAAATTATCTTCATTGATAATCACTAACTGTTTACAGAATGTGAAAATGTGCAACCTTTGTAGGTTGTATTTACAACAGTGTTTGGGATCCTATATAATATGCAGGAGTATAATGCATTTGTATGTTAATCTTTTTTGTTTGTAAGTTTCCAATATAATAAAATGCTAGAAATTTAGGAGGATAGCTCAAGTGTGAAGATGAAAAGTGAAAGATAAAGTTTAGGGGAAAGAGATGACAGATGAAGAATGGGGATTAGAAGAAAAATAAGGCAGAGCAAAAAGAACAATATTGACAACAGTAAATGATATGGTACAGGTTACATTTTTGTTTCTGTTTTATAATATAGCACTGGTTGCTATTAAAGATCATATTTGTATATCATATAGGTTGTAACCATATGATGGTATTTTCATTTCAAGTTATGATACAGGTTCTATGAGTGCAGTTTACAACAATACATGATTTCGCAGAGTGGCTGCGTGGTAAGTAGCTTGCTTACCAACCACACGGTTCTGGGTCCATTCCCACTGCATGGCACCTTGGGCAAGTGTCTTCTACTATAGCCTCGGGCCGACCAAAACCTTGTGAGTGGATTTGGTAGACGGAAACTGAAAGATCCCATCGTATATATGTATGTATATATGTGTGTGTGTGTGTTTGTGTGTCTGTGTTTGTCCCCCCCAACATCGCTTGACAACCGATGGTGGTGTGTTTACGTCCCCATAACCTAGCGGTTCGGCAAAAAGAGAGCGATAGAATAAGTACTAGGCTTACAAAGAATAAGTCCTGGGGTCTATTTGCTCGACTAAAGGCGGTGCTCCAGCATGGCCGCAGTCAAATGACTGAAACGAGTAAAAGAGTAACATATGTTGCAGATTGAAGCTAACACTGAATATTTACAACATCTAATATGATCATAAGTTACAGGAGACAGCAAATCAACCTCATTCTAAATATTAATATATGTATCAAATGCACATTTAATCATTTAATCTAAAAACTCTCCAAGAACCACATTTCTGTAAATACCTCTACTGATATTTAATATAGCTTGAGTTATTAGATTTCATCTGTAAATGGTTGTTCACTGCCCACTATTGAAGTACTTTTCTGGTAGTGGGCAGTGGGATGTTCTAACGACTCTGCCAATTTATTTACCTATTTAGAGACTAAATTACACATATTCCATTTACATGAAAAACAGTAGTGGAAATTCATGTGGACATATTCAACATAGATGGTATTAAAAGCTAACTGGAAATATATATGGTGAGAGGGGGAAAATAGTCAGTCTATTGCAAAATAACATTGATTATTCTTCAAACTTTTTTATTTTTGCACAGTTGCTTTTAGTATTGCTTTTATTCCTGTTATCGTGATCCTTTTAAGATAACTGTTTTTACCTTCTTTATGTTATCTTCACTCTCCATTCAGATGGATTCCCCCCTCTGCCCTTTATAATCATTTGTTTCTCTACTAACCTATACTTTTGTGTCATTTCTCCTCACTTAATAGTTCACATCTCGTATTCATCACTGAAAATAATGTAATCTTGCTTATCTTAGATTTATTCTTCTTGCCTCCATCCCCTCTTTCTCAGATTTTTTGATAAGAGCAGTTTCTATACTGGAGCAAGACACTATCACATAAACAAGATGACTTATGATTAAACACTTCATGAGGCAATTGATATCTTTCGCTTCTTCGTATTCCAGCAGAGTGAGAAGAGAACTATTTTTATTCATGGTTGAATTTGTTTGGGTGAGGGGTAGGATGGTAGAAGCACATTGCCATCATAATAAATCACATTAACATAATATTGCTCTTACTTTTAACTTTGTCTTGTATTGTAATACCAGCATTTGCATAAAATCTCATACAAAATTATTGTAATCTAAATATATTTGTTTATTTAAAATGATAGTAAAATCTTAATTCAATTTTAATAAAAAAAACACCCCTGTTATAGTTCATTTTGAATGCCATCAGCTCACTCTCTGCTGCTCTCATTCACTGCAATCCTGTGAAATTGATCACCTGTACAGACATCAGACTCTAAGTGTGAATCTTTTTGTCGTCTATACTGAGAATCTGTGGACTATATATGTATGTATGTATGTATGTATGTATGTGTGTGGTGTGTGTGTGTGTATATATATATATATACACATACATACAGAGAGAGAGAGATAGAGAGAGCACCAGAAGCAGTATTAATACAAAAAGGTAAACTATTCACCTCTTAAAAGTGGATGCAGCATTAGAACACTAAATACTGCAATGTTTACCAATAGAGAAAGTCTCCTATAGTTTATCAGTACATAAAAGCACATCATACTTATTGCAAGCATGGCTGTGTGGTAAGAAGCTTGTATCCTAACCACATGGTTTCAGACTCAGTCCTATTGCATGGCACCTTGGACAAGTATCTTCTTTCATATCTCTAAAAAGAGAGAGAGTTATAAAAATGAAATGACTTGGGTACTTATTGGCTTGGACTATTAGTAGATCTTGAATTCAAGTCTATTGCAAGCATTATATTGTGTATTTAAGTAATGTATTTAATTCTGCTCAAATCAGTTTACTTATCATTTGTGAATGGGTACCTGGCCCAAAATATGTGTACATGGGCTACCATTCAATTTCTGTCTATGAAGTTTTACTCTCAAGGTATTGGTCAACCTGAGGCTATTATAGAAGACACTTGCATAAAGTACCACCCCTTAATGGAATTAAACTTGAAACCTCATGGTTGCAAAGAGAGCTTTTAAACATACAGCCATACCAGCGCGCACGCACACACATGCACATTCACACATACAAATGTGTGTGTGTGTGTGTGTGTGTGTATATATATGTGTAGAGTGTTAGGTGTGATGTACAGAATTAAATATTGAAAAAATGTCGTCAGAATTTTGGAATAACTTCTTTCATTTATTTTATACATATATTTGCGCTTTCGTTCGTCTTTCGAACTTATCAAATATATATA
>NC_068995.1:32918837-32930083 GCF_001194135.2 Octopus bimaculoides
GTGTGTGTGTGTGTGTGTGTGTGTGTGTGTGTGCACGTGTATGTACATACATATATGTGTTTGTGTATGTATGTATGTATATGTATTTATATCAATATATACATTGATGTAAATAGTAAAAAAAAAAAAAAAGTTTCACCTCTTGCAGTAAGGTTAATATAATCTGAAAAATTATAATCATATTTACATTTTTTATTTTTTTATTTTTTGCTTTTGTATTATCAGCAGCTGTGACTCTAATGAACAGATTGCAAGTCCATTATGGTTTTATTGTGGCTCTTGTCTTCATAGCTACTGTTGTACTTGTTCTTGTTATTTCTGCTCAAGTGTATTCCTTATGTTGTCATATAATGTGATAAAATTGATTTAGTAAACTATGTTTCAAGGTAATATATTTTGTTTTTCATAAAAGTAGTGAACTGGCAGAATCTTTAGCACAACAGATAAAATGCTTAGTGGTGTTTTGTCTGTCTTTATGTTCTGAGTTCAAATTCTGCTGTGGTTGACTTTGCCTTTCATCCTTTTGGGGTCAATAAAATATGGAGCAGTTGAGCACTAGGGTCGATGTAATTAATTTACCCCTTCCCTCAAAATGCTGGCCTTGTGCCAAAATTTGAAGTGAAAATATTTTGTTCCCATTAACTTACAGTTGCAATATACATTATGTTGTATTCACTGTATTTCTATTTTTATTTTTCAGGAAAGTCAGACAGCTTCTAGAAGATGGTATTGATCCCAATGCGCTGTTCCATGATGATGATATTGCTCCAATTCATTTGGGCCCTGGAATTAATAAATCCATCACACATTTACTGCTTGAATATGGTGGCAACCCTAACCTCAGGTATTTATTTGCCTTCTCTCTATATTTTGGATATTCAGGGTGTTTCATTTGTCCTCTGAATTCTGAAACTACTCTCACCCCAACTTTGATGATGTTCAGAATCTTGATGTTTTAGACAACCAATTTTTCTTTTTTAATGTTATTCATACAATAGTGGAGGCACGTAGCTTAGTGGTTAGGGTGCAAGACCCATGAGTGTGAAATTGTGGTTTCAATTCCTAAAATATTTCATTTCATGTTGCTCTGTTCCACTCAGCAGGCAAAAATGAGTAATCATGCAACAGCCCAGTGTCCTGTTCAGGTGGGGAATATATGCACCATGGAAACTAGCAAACCAACCTGAGTCTATATGGTTTGGGAAGGATCTTTATCTGTTTTTTAAATTTTTTTTATTCATATGATAAGGCTGGTGATAGTAGACTTGGTAGAGTGCTTCACAAAATATCTTGTGACTTCAAAGTTCCAACCAGCTAAGCCATCGTTGGACAGCTGATGATGGCTTAGTTGACCAAAACTTAGACAATGTTATTCTTGTTAAAGAATAATATATATATATTATTAGTGGTGCAAGGCAAAATAGAAGAGTGGCTGCAAATACACTGTCTGCACCAACCCATGATCCTTGTACTTGTAAATCACTGCCGGGATTCAAATGTCACATTCAATATAAGCAATATAACTGACAAAGGAAGGGTAGGTTGTTGGTTCCTGATACATCAAGACCGACAGGAGAGTCCATCATATATATATATTTACTAAAGATGTGATTAAGACTTAGTGAAGTCCTAAAAAGTTTATGAAGAGGTTGATTTAGGTGATTTCTTGAAAAGTTTGGCAGCTTTACTTTTAGTCATTCACCTATTTTATGTCTTACACTGTTCTTAGTAGTGAACTTATTTTATTCATATTTGTCTGGAATCCTGTCACTTCACCTTTATTGTTAATAACAGGAATTAGCCTAAATTCTTAATTATTCATACTGACACGCACACACTGTCTTTCTCTTCTAAAAACCACTTAAGCACTTCCATTCTCCTTTATCCCACTGTTTAACACATTATCTCTCTCTCCCACACTCTTCCTACATCCTTGGGATACTTCCTCTCTTTCAGTCTGATAATTCCCACCTCTTGCTTTTCCCCTTTATTCTCTCCTTTTTCTTTCACACACACACACACACCCACACACACACACACACACACACACACACAATCTCTATATCTCACACACACGTAATCTCTCTCTCACACACACACACTCTCTCTCATACACTGTCCGTCTCTCTTACAAACACTGTCTCACATACACACTCTATCTCTGTCTGTCTGTCTGTCTGTCTGTTTCTCTCACACATGTACATATACAGGTTTTCAACTGTTTCCCATCATTACTATTACTAATTAACTAATGCTCTAACTCTCATTAACCAATACTTTTCTAATTATATTCTCATTTGGTGTGGTGGTGTATTGCATTATATATATTCCTTTCATAAATTCATGTTACCGATGGAGAGCTGGAAGACTAGCAGAGAACTGTAGAGTATATGTAGGATGGAGGCATATGGCTTTGTGGTTGGACTCATGATTGTAAGATTGTGGTTTCGATTCCTGGACCAGGCAACACATTGTGTTCTTGGTCAAAACCCTTCATTTCATGCCACTCCAGTCTACTCAGCCGGCAAAAATGAGTAATCCTGCAACAGTTCAGCGTTCCATCCATTGGGGTAATATATATGCCATGGGTAACAGGAAACTGGCTCTATGAGTCTATATGACTTGGGAAGGATCTTTATCCTTTATATATGGGTGGTCAAGAGGAGGTGCTGTCTGGTGGACTGGCAAAAAAGTATGGAAAGCACATGAAGTAGAGAAATAAAGGTGCCAATTGGTACATTGGCAAAAACTGTAGAGTACATGTGGGCAAAGGAAGAAGAGTGGCATGTGTTTGTGTGTGGCGGGTGTTGTACAATATTTGTTCTTTTATGTTCTAAGTTCAAATCTCACTTTGAATTGACATTACTTTGATCTTTCCAGAGTCAGTAAGAAGATCCAGGGCCTTTATAACCCTTTTGTTACCATATTTCTATTGAAATACACTTCCTCCATTTCAATTAATTTTGAAGTAATCAGCACACACTGTAAAGTAGTTGGTGTTAGGAAGATTGAAACATTCTTTTTTGTTTTTGCATATTCATAATCTCCGACATCTAAAACGTAGGAATCAGAAAAAAGTTTTAAAAAAAAATGCATTTTTCAAGGAGAGGTGCGAAACTACATTAGCCCCAAAATTTTGATGGAACATTTTTACTTTAGATTACTTTAAGATAGGAAGTTTGTATCGTAGAACTGGAGATTGTCTCAGATGGATTTGATATCAAAAGGGTTTATTGATTTTAACCCACATCATGACAAAATTCTGGCTTTATACCATTGTGAGAAATAATATTTTGTTTCTAGAAATTAGTGAAGTACTAGACTGGAGTTAATATAATGAGTGCCATACATTTAACATTCAGATTCCTCTGTCACATGTAATGCTTTTTTATTCACATTGTTTTGAATTAATCAAGCAATATCAGACATAGCTGTGTGGTAAGAAGCTTGCTTTCCAACCATATGGTTCCAAGTTCAGACTCACTGCGTGGCACCTTGGGCAAGTCTTCTACTATAGTCTTAGGTCAACCCAAACCTTGTCAGTAGATTTGGTAGATGGAAACTGAAAGAAGCCTGTCATGTGTGTGTGTGTTTGTGTTTCTGTACTTGTCTTCCAACATTGCTTCACATCTGGTGTTGGTGTTTTTACATCCCCATAACTAAGCAGTTCTGCAAAAGAAACTGATAGCATAAGTACCACGCTTATTAAACTTAAAATCCTTCAACGCAGTGCCCCAGCATGGTCGCAGTCTAATGACTGAAACAAGTAAAAGATAAAAGATATCTTTTAACTTCAAGATTTCAAAGATGTGATTGTTAATTTTTAGAATGACATTGTAGGGTAGATGTGGGTGGCTAGATGTGACTGGTTTGAACATAAAACTGGTAGAATATTTCAGTCAGATATGGCCAGTTTAAATGCTAAAATATGCGAACAAACAAACACTGGTTGTCAAGAGGTGGGGCAACCATAAACACAAAAACACACACACATATATATGTAATATATATGATAGCGTACACACACACGAGGGAGTACTGAAAAGTTCCTGGATTTGGGTAAAAGAAAATATAGGAGAATCAGTTAACTATGATTTTATTCAACATATTTCCCTCTCAGATTCACATACTTATTGCAGCAGCCCTTCAGTTTTTCTAAGCCCTGTAAAAGAAGTTGGTAGGTTGGGTTTCCAACTAGGTCTTTTGTGATACCCTTAAAGCCAAGAACTTTTCAGTAGCCCCTTGTATATACACACATTGAGCTTTCACAGTTTCCATCTACAAAATTCAAATTCACTCACAAGGCATTGGTTGGTGAAAGGCTATAGTAGAAGGTACTTGTCCAAGGTTCTGTGCAGTGGGATTGAATCTGAAATCACGTAGTTGCAAAGTGAGCTTTTTAACCACGTTCATATGAAAAAGTTCTTAACCAAAATTTATATGAAAATGTTTTTTAAAAGATTAATTCCCTTGAGACCTTATGTGTTACTCCACAACCAACAAATATAGTTGTTTGTTAATTGCCGAGTAAACTTCATGAGGATGGTAGATAAAAGAATTGGTAGAGCATCTGAAAAAATTGTAGTATGTTATCTTTTAATTGTTACTTGTTTCAGTTGTTAGACTACAGCCATTGAAATTTTAATCAAATGAATCAACCCAGTACTTTTTTTTTGAGCCTGATACTTATTCTATTTTCCCTTTTGCCAAACTGCTAAGTTACTGGGGCATAAGTACACCAGCACCAGTTGTCAAGCAATGGTGGGGGATGAACACAGATACAAACACATACACACAATGCGCTTTTGTTAGTTTCTCTGTCTTCCAAATCCGCTTACAAGGCTTTGGTTGGCCCGAGGCTATAGTAGAAAACACTCGACAAAGATACCACACAGTGGGTCTAAAACTGGAGCCATGTAGTTGGGAAGCAAGCGTCTTACCATGCAGCCACCCTTGCACCTACATAATGTTCTTTTACATTCTGAGTTCAAATTCGTACAAGGCCAATTTTGCTTGTCAACTTTTCTAAGGCCAATTAAATAGTACCATCTGGTTACTGGAATTGATTTGATCAGCATTTCCATTCCCCTATCAATGCTTTGTACATTGTTAAAAAAAAAATCAACATTATAATAGTTCTACTTAGCTGCCTCTTCTCCTTTGTTAATTATACTTTTTAACAATGCTCTTGACGAAGCACAAATGCCACAGCTTCCCATTTTTCTTCTCTCACTCTCTATAAATTCTTGGTATTTATTTAAGGAAAGTATAGTTACTGCATAGATGAAGTAGGCAACTCTTGAAGCTGAAGTTTATCTTCTATTGCAGACGTTACATGCTCTTAGACAGCTTTCCTTATCTAAGACATTGCTTATTTTAGAAGTTTTAAAGTGGCAGGTACCAACCGTATTGTTATCAAACGTTTTTGTGAATTGGTTTTGTAACCTTGTTTTGATTCGTGGTAGGGACCTGTTCACCTTCCTTTGCTGCTAATACTTTCCTACCTTCTGTAGAATATATGAAGGTAGGCTTTGTAAAAAAACTTTGCTGTCATTGTTGTTGATGTTGTCATCATTGCCCTCATTCTCCTCCTCTTTCTTCCCACCATCATCATCATCAGCAGCAGCAGCGTTAGGGTGAACTGGTTGAAACAATAGATTTCTGAATTAAACTATTTTCATTGTCATCACATCCATTTTTTTTATGCTGTCTTTGTTTCATACTGCAAAAGTTTTGAGTTTGAATTCCATCAGGATTGGGAAAAATAACATTATTTATACTATTAAACCTTGGGAGAGGCATTATGCCAGTAATAAACACACGCACTGGTTTGGTCCTTTATTTATTTGTAAACAGTATTTAGGTTTTTTTTGTTTGTTTGTTTGTTTGTTAAATCATTTCATTGCACTCTTGCAATCTCTTCAGTAACCTGTCTCTCCACTTCCATTTATTTAAGCGTTGTTTTGAAATTGTCTGGTATGAGCATGTGAGTGTGTTCACGCTCGTATTTATATTTGATGGATATTTGTCCTCATCCGTTTGTTGTTAACACAACGTTTCACCTGATATACCCTCCAGCATTCATCAGGTGTCTTGGGGAAATTTCGAACCTGGGTTCTCATTCCTAAGGTATTTTTCGATGTTAAGGCGCAGGCATGCACCATGCCGACCAGGTCTATCTACTAACCCCAAGATTCCAAGTTCGATTCCAGGCAGTGACCTGAATAATAATAATAATTAATTCTGGTTTTATTGGCCACAAGTGCTAACATAAAATCAAAAACATGTAAGGGCAAACACCAAACAAAAAGTAGAAAGAGTTTTGCGAAAAAGAAAGGTCTGTGTAAACATTAAAATAATAGCGAAAAAATATAACAGTTAGAAAGAACTCTCAATAGGGGGATGCACTTTGAAAAGTTACTTGTGGAAAAACCCATAAAAGCCACGGGAGCCTGGTCAAAAAGAGATAGCCCCTTTTATATTACCCTTTTTTTTTTTTACAGGTGTAATCTCAGAATTAGTCTGTTCATGCTGGCCATTTTACCAACATTCACCCACCTTTCAATAAATTTGCTATGAGACAGCACTTCCCTCTCTACTCTCATCTTCCTTTTCAAGTGGAACTTGAAAAAGTTGATGAGGCCTGGCCAAAGAGGAAAGTCTGACTTTAGCCCTTTCAAACGGGTCCACCATGCCACCTCTTTCGCTACAGCCACTAGACAAAGGAAAATTGCCCTGCCCTCCCGGTTAAAGGAGGTTGGGGGGGCAATCTTCATAATGGATTCAGCTGATAGCCGGATCCGTCCTACACGAGACAGTAGCTGTTCGACATAAACCCATAGGTCAGCAATACTCGGGCACTGGATGAGTGCGTGTAGAACGGTTTCATCGCACTGAGCGCACCTCAGGCAGGCCCTGCTGACGGCACTTCTGTGCTGGTAGAGTTTATCTTCATATTGGAGGTCAGTTTAAATGTATCCCTTTCAAAAGAAATCCCTGCTGCTACTACCACCATCATCAACACCACCACCACCACTACTACTATGAGAAAGATAGATTGGTATATAAACTCCTTTCCACAGTTAAGAGGAATGGAATTTTGAGTGGATGTACCCAATTTTCACATTAAAAGGGTTATTTGATCTAGTTGGCAATACCAAACAACATAGGAATGTTACCTGCAGTAAATGCATCTTCTATTTAATACCATAAAAACAGTGCTAAACACAAAGACACCACAAGGTTTAGGAAGTGTTTATATTATCTTTTGTAAAAGACCATCGATGCTTGGCTAACTTATCTATCCATTTCTTCATTGGCTCTGCATGTTCTTCCTTGATTCTCCATGGAATTTTTCTTTGCCACTATACTTTTTATCTTTCAGAAGACAAAATGTATGTGTGTATGAGAGAGAGAGAGAGAGAGAGAGAGAGAGAGAGAGAGAGAGAGAGAGAGAGAGAGAGAGAGAGAGAGAGTTCATACACTATTAGATTAGTACTACATAAAATGAATGTTGGTTCCTTACACTGTATTGATGACAAACCAGTCTGGCAGTTCCTTTGTTTCTAGGCTTTACTGTAGGCTAACAAAATACTTGATAATTTATACAAGTCATGGCCAAAATGTGGCCCTTGTGACTTTATGAATTTTTTTGATCGTGTCTTATGTGGCCTGCTTCTCAAAAAATGTGGCCCATGCCTGATTTATGCAGTACTCAGAGGGTAGAGGATCAACAGTAGTTGCTTTGTGGTATTTATTTACAACCTTTTACTTTCTGAGTTCAATATTCTTCCAAGCTCAGCTTTAACTTTCTGGGGTCAATGAAGTTGCAGCAATTGAGTGCTGAGATCACTATAATTGACTCGAATTTTAGTCCTTGTGCCTATGTAAGAAATCAGCTATAACAACTCTTGTTTGCTTGTATTTATTTGTAGTTTATATACACTAAGCCAGTAGGGAAGAGGGCAGTTCTAGAGACTAGTTGCAAACTGTCAATTTCTCCAATTAGGGTCTGACACTGATAAATGGCAGTTCTCTAAAAAAATATACAATTTTATTAAAAAAAAAAGATTATGTTCATTTATGCTTGAATATAGAAACTTTATTGTTATTCATAGTTGTTGACTCAGAAACATATGGCAAACAAGGTAGGAGGAAGAACACCACCACCACCACCACCGTTTTAACCCTTTTGTTACCATATTTCTGTTAACATATAATGCTTTTGTTCCAATTGAAGTTTTAAAATGATGAAGAATTTAGTAAAATAACTTTTTCATTATTAAGCTGGTGACATACAATTCTGAAGGAAGATTATAATTTAGATCACTTTAAAACAGTAAGTTTGCATCATGGAACCAGGGGGGCAGCTTCAGGTGTGTTGGTATCCAAAGGGTTAATGTCCACTTTTCCATGCTAGCATTGGGTCAGATTTTCTGATAGGATGCCCTGTTACCACCCTCACTTGTTCCAAGCAAAATAATATTTTCCCCATTACCTTAGATTTTCTCAACGAATATTTGAAATTAATGACACTGAGTCTATGAGAGTGACACTCATTTACAAGTAGTGCATAATATGAAGACAAGGAAGGCACGTGTGTGTGTGTGCATGCATATGTGTGTGTGCGTGCACGCACGTGCATCTTCTTCATATTGATAGTTATAAACAAGTGATACTGTCATTAAAGTGGTGTTCCTTTCTAATCTGAAAATATGTCTGGCCATGGGAGAAATGCTACCTTTCTTTGGAACAGGTGAAGAACAGTGACAAAAAGGGCATCTGGCAGTAGAACGTCTGCCTCAATGAATTCCATTTGGCTCATGCAAGCAGGGAAAAGCGAACATTATGGTGATGGTATATGTATTGTGCATGTGTGTTCATATCTATGTATATACATGTAGATATGTGTGTGTCTGTGTGCTGCTGCTTGTGTTTGTGTGCATTCTGTAAATAAGTATATGATTAAATATAGGACAGATTGTAATGAGGGCAGGATGATATTAACTTCATTAAATGTCACATAACTGTCATTGTTTCATATTATTTATTTATTAGTATATTTTCACTTCTTTCTTTCTTTTTTTTTTTTTGACTTCTGTTGGTCGTGGGGAATGGCTTGGGTATATCATGTCTGAAGGTCTGAAGTAGATTGTTAAAATTACTTATTTAATAGTAGAATTATGTGAACCTAATCTGCACATGACTGAACTTCAGGGTTAATGTTTACTGAAGTATCTTTGTGTGTGTGTGTGTGTGTGTGTGTGTGTGTGTGTGAGAGAGAGAGAGAGACGGACAGAGACAGAAATAATTTTCATTTTGGGTTTTTGAAAAGACCTTTTGTTTGATGAATTACTAAGGTTCTTTGTGAAATATGATGAGAGTTATTCCTGAAAGGGAAACTTCAGAAACCATCAGTTGAAGGTGTGTTCTGAGTGGTATGTAAAAAGTAGGGCTTGGTTATTGGAATTTTATTTGTAAGGGCTGTAGAGAAAGAGTTCTTTTGTGTATACTTACATGTATATAGATTGTGTGTGTATAAATATCTAATTTGCTGAAGATAGCCAACATGTTCCCTAATGGTTCTGTTTTATTGATACTCATTGCCATCATTGATACTCCTATTAACCATTTAGCGTATGTAT
Organism: Octopus bimaculoides; assembly: GCF_001194135.2. Classification (NCBI taxonomy): domain Eukaryota; kingdom Metazoa; phylum Mollusca; class Cephalopoda; order Octopoda; family Octopodidae; genus Octopus; species Octopus bimaculoides. Next base: position 32,928,482 of record NC_068995.1, read on the forward strand.
TACTTTGTCAAATGTAATGCTTATTTATTCACACTTTTCTGAATTAATCATGCATCACTTTATAGCTTTGAGATTTTGATTTGTGATTGTTTATTTCTAGAATGACAATGTAGGGTAAGTGTAACATGCCAGTTTTAGCCAGTTTGAACATAAAAAGGTAGAATATTTGGACCAAATATGGTTGGTTTAAATGTTAAAGGGTTAATGCAACTAGCATCATAACTGCATATATTTAGAGTCAGTTGAGATTAAAAAAAGCAGGAGGTGTCAGTGTTACTGTGGTTCACAAAAATGTTTAACTACCTCAGTGTTATTCAGGAATCATAGGTGTACATGGTGTTGGTTTGGTAAGCAGAAAGAATTGGATAGAAGTAGATAAAATAGGAGAATGGTGTCATGATTCTATATCATTTGATAATTGACATTTCCTAGTAGCTTAGATAATATACAAGCAGGAAGAGAAATACAAATATAATGAAAAAAAAAAAAGCAATCGTATTCCTCATATTCCTTTTGGTTCACACTAAAGAAATAAGGAAGTATTTTCTAGATGTCTTTCATGAAAATAGGTTTCACTTGAAGCTTTATTGCTATACCATCTTCACTGCTTAATAAACATCATAACTTCCTTAGTATCACCATTCTGATATCGACATTTTGAAATTAATGTTTCATTTAACTTTAACCCTTTGGCATTCAGATTACTTTGTCAAATGTAATTGCTTATTTATTCACATTGTTTTAAATTAATCATGCATTATCTTGTAACTTTGAGATTTTGATGATGTGATTGTTTATTTCTTTAGAACGATATTGTAGGGTAGGTGTGAAAGACCAGATATAGGTTTGACCAACTTGAACATACAAACAGGTAGAATGTTTTGACTGATAAGCCAGTTCAAGTGCTAAAGAGTTAATGTCAAACTGTTGTTGTGGATACACATTTGACTGCAGTCATTGTTGACATTAGGGTAAGAGTTTGAGTGGTTGTAATGGCTTGAAATATAATTTTTATGACATAAGCAAGCACAGAATATGTTCATAAAAATATGTTACAATGAATGATTATATGAACATGTGTATCTGTCTGGAAATGCTAGTATATCGATTTCTTAAATTGACAGGTGCCTTGCAGTTGCATTGACTTCAGTCTATAACTAAAGTTTATTTTTCTTGAAAAGTGAAAAACAAACCTGATCATGATAGTATTGGAAGTTAGAACAAAGAGCAATAGCTTTCAGTCTCATGCATAAACAGCTACTTGCATTCAAACCAAAATACTTACCAACTTTTTTTACTTCCATTTATTTTTTCTACTTTATGGAAGTCAGTATTTTCCCTGTTGACATCCACCTCAGTTAATTTTACTTTTCTCCCAGTTCTGTGCTTTCTAGAAGAAAAGCCCTCACATTATCTCAAAGCTACGAGAATTCACTAATGTGATTTATTTATTTTTTTAAAAAGATTTCATACAGGAATTAGATACAACAGATTTTGGCTGGTTTAAACACTAAAGGGTTAAAAAGTGCCAAAATTATAAAATCAGCTTTTCTGGCCTTTTTGAGGACTTTGGAACCCCAAAACTTTTTTTTTTTTTTTTTT
>NC_068995.1:32930585-32944096 GCF_001194135.2 Octopus bimaculoides
GTTGAAAGAATGACACATACAATACTGAATATGTTAAGACAATCTGAAAACAATAGAAACTTTGAAGCGTTTACCAGTTTTTATGAAATTTTTGGATTAACGGACTTGAGTTAATGAAAGCTAAATGTAATGGAAGTTAATTAGTCCGATAATGATTTTCAAAGTTAACTTAAAAGTTAAACTGCTAACGAAAATGTTAGCTTTGTTAATTAATGATTAATGGACTTATGCCCAGCTCTGCATATATGTATATACATACTCTCGGAGTGGTTGGCGTTAGGAAGGGCATCCAGCTGTAGAAACTCTGCCAAATTAGATTGGAGCCTGGTGTTGCCTCCTGGTCCACTTGTCCTCAGTCAAATCGTCCATCCGATGCTAGCATGGAAAGCGGACGTTAAACGATGATGATGATAACAGTTTCAGTTTCCGTCTACCAAATCCACTCAGGGCTTTGGTCAGCCTGAGGCTATAGTAGAAGACATTTGCCCAAGGTGCCATGCTGTGAAACTGAACTCAGAACCATGTGGTTGGAAAGCAAGTGTCTTACCACAGCCATTCCTGCAAGTATGTGGGACATTTTATATTGGAATGGTTTGTTTTCTATATTAAAGTGTTTGTGTGTGAGAGAGAGCGAGCGAGTGAGTGGTGTGTGTTCCAAACTTATCTATAAGATATTTTGTGATAACTTGAGACTGATTTTATACTGTTTTTCTTTTTCACTCCAGGACTCAGGAAGGAGTTACTCCATTACATATTGCTGCTACCTGGGGGAACACAGACACACTTAAACTACTGTTAAAGAATGGTGGAGATATAACTTTACGTGATGTTGTAAGTTTTTTTTTTTACGTAAGGTTTTGTTTACTGGTTTGCTCTTACCATTCACTTTTACATTGCTGATGAAATTTTTTTAATGACATTTTTCCTTTTCCTCCATTATTTAAAGTCAGAGAGGAGTGGAAGAAGTTGAGGGAGTTGTTACCTTTGTTGACAACACAGGAAGAACAGATTGCTTAACCCTTCAGCATTTAAACCAACCATATCTGGCCCAAATATTCTTCCCGTTTTATGCTCAAACTGGCCAGATTTGGCCTCTTACACTGTCCCTACAATGCCATTAATAGTGACTAACTAATTAGTTCTATAGTCATTTCAGTAGAGCGGTGTCCTTACAGCCATAGATAAATCTGTGGCTCAAAACTGAGCTAATACTCTGATCTTCTTAACGTAGATGAACATTTTGGAATTTTCTTTCTTATTTATAGTAGGCAATTACTCAATAGAAATAAAGTCTTTACAAAATATATAATTAGCAACAAAGACAATATTAATACTGAGATGTAATATTTATCCCCACTTGAACATAGAGATTCTGTTAGAACAAACTATATTGCAGTTGCACTTTGGTGCATTTTGCACCAGAAGCCAATATGAGAGTTTGTCTCAAGGTATATATCGCAGTATAGTTTGTTCTAACAGAACATCCATGTTTAAGTGAGGATAAAGGCTTTATAGCCTCTGTGTTTAAGGGAAGGTGCATGGCCAAGTGGTTAGGGTGTTGCGTTCATGATTGCAAGATCATAGTTTCAATTCCCAGACTGGGCAGTGCATTGTGTTTTTGAACAAAACACTTCAATTCACATTGCTCCCGTTCACTCAGCTGTAAATGAGTAGCCCTGCAATGAACTGGTATGCTATTCAGGGGGAATGTTTGTGATCTTGACCACTTACACACCATGGAAACTGGGTAACCAGCAGTATGAGACCTGGAGCTTCAAATAGTGCTCACTCACTTTATATCTGTACTTATGTATCCTTTTTTTTTTTTTTGAGTTTACACAGAAACAGGGCTCTTTATTCATATATTTGCAAGTAATATGTTCATGGTTAAAAATTCTATAAACCAAATTCAGTTATTCAAACAGTATTACTGATCTCAACTTTAGAGTAGTTACACCATTTCCATATTGTAAAAGGCAACTAAAAAGATTGACAATAAGAAGGCCATCGGATCAAAACACACTACCTCAGAAAAGATATTCAACTGATATCAACATAAAAAAGTAGATAATGCTGATAATACTAGTACACTTGTTAGTTTAAATATCTAATACTCTGATATCATCATCACTTTAATGTCCATCTTTCCATGCTGACATGGGTTGGATGGAGTTTATTGAGGCAGATTTCTATTGCTGGGTCCCTTTCTTGTCACCAACCCTCACCTATTTCCAAATAAGGTAATACTCTCCATGGCCAGACATGTTTCCATGGAAGATTGAGAACAGAGGACACCACTTGCATGATGGTGACATGCATTTACAACCTTCACAGGTTTTGTCAATGCAAAGAACACTAATGCACATACATACACACATAATATATATGCCTACATATGCAATGGGCTTCTTTCAGTTTCCATCTACTAAATCCACTTGCAAGGCTTTGGTCAGCCTGGGGCTATAGACACTTGCCCAAGGTGCCATGTAATGAGACTGAACCTGAGACCATGTCATTGGGGACCAAGCTTCTTACCATACAGCCATGCCTGCACCTACAGATTATTTATTTATTTCTGTTGAATGTTATATCAAACGGTTTATTTTTATTTGACTTATAATAATTGCCAGTTTTAACATTTAGAAGAAATTATGACGCATATGCCTTAGCTATGTTTGATGTTTAATTGAAAAAGTTTCAATATCAAGAATTTTATCTCTTATTTTCATTTTCACATTCTAGGATGGAAACACAGCTTTGGATATGGCTCAGAATTATGCACATGAAGATTGTATCAAAATCTTGCAAAGACATTCCCAGAAGTTGAAATCCAAGTTAGATGCTCACATGAGACAATTAAAACGAAGCCGTTCACTAAGTAAGTAAATGTCTTCTTTAGCTCTTTAGCATTTAAGCTGGCCATATCCAGCCCAAGTATTTTACCTGTTTTATGCTTGAACTGGCTAGATCCAGCTTCTAGCACATCCTACAATGTCATTTTGGACACTGGGCCTCACTAAGGAAATGACAAGGGACCTGAAGATGTGGCGATTTTCTGTACTTGATAAGACGTATCAGGCTCAGTAAAATTGCTGCCTTCCACACATACAGGCTTGTCCTTTCAGGTGCCGGTGCCACATACAAAGCACCAGTGCCAGTGCTGTGTAGTGGTTGGTATTAGGAAGGGCATCCAGCCATAGAAACCATGCCACAACAGACAACTGGAGTCTGGACAGTTCCCAGCTGGTCAACTCCATGGTAAATGTGTCCAACCCATGCCAACATTGAAAACAGACATTAAACAATGATGATGATGACATCATCAAATCTTGAATCTGTGACATAATGCATGATTAATTCAAAACATTGTGAATAAATAGGCATTTGACAGAGTAATCTAAATGCTAAAGAGATAAAATTGACTGGATATCTGTGATTCAGTTATTGATTGACTAGAATCTGGCCTCTAGACTGGTTCAAGATATGCAAGTTGAATTGCTGTGTAGCTTTAGACGAGCCACATTTTTCTGTTACTCTTTTAGTGGTTTCAGTCATTAAACTGCACCCATACTACAACATCACCTTCAAGGATTTTTAGTCACTCATATAGAGCCTGGTACTTGTTTCATTTCTGTACTTGATTTCTTTGTATCTATTAAATTGTTTCGTCTTGTTTTGATGTGTTTTTATGTTGCACCAGTACAAGTGAGGTCACTATGCTACTTGCAAGACTCAAGATCCTCTTCAACCTAGTAGGTTTCAGTAGAGTAGGAGTCGGTTTTATGGTAGGAGATGAATGGGTGGATGGTGGCAGTGGTGGTGGTGGTGTGTGTGTGGGGGGTTAGGTGTGAGATAACGGACCAGAACAGAATGGGTTTGTTGCAGAACAGAATGGGTTTGTTGTAGAAGAGTTACACAGTTACTCACATTACAGAAGAGAGGGTAGGAGTTGCTGGGTTGGAGCTGGAAGGAGATACAAATACTGGCGATGGGGTGTCAGAGTGGACCCTCAAGGTATGGAGTGAGTTGAAGTGAGTGGGGACAGGAGAAAAGGGTGATTGAGTGGGTAGAGGTTGCAGTAGTTTATGGGGAGAGTGAGGGATGGTTAGAGATGTGGAATGAACATGTGTTGAAGGATGATCTGTAGGGAGAAGTAGATGAACTCACATGTAGAATATGGCAGTGATAGAGTGAACATGTGAGAAAGAAAAAAACCCATAGCAATATGATATATATATATATATATATATATATATATATAGGTACAGGCATGGCCATGCGGTAAGAAGCTTGCTTCCCAACCACATGATTATGGATTCAGTTCCACTGCATGGCACCTTGGGCAAGTGTCTTCTACTTTAGCCTAAAGCCCACCAAAGTCTTGTGAATGGATTTGGTAGACAAACGGAATGAAACCCACTGTATTTATATATGTATGTGTGTGTGTTTTTGTGCCTGTATTTGTCCCCCCATCACTGCTTGACAACTGGTGTGTTTATGTCCCTGTAACTTAGTAGTCTGGCAAAAAAAGGCCGATAAAATAAGTACTAGGCTTAAAAAATAAATCCTGGAGTCAACTTGTTTGACTAAATCCCTTTGAGGCAGTGCTCCAGCATGGCCTGTCAGATGACTGAAACAAGTAAAGAAATGAAAGAGAGTGTGTGTGTGTGTGTATATATATATATATATATATCGTCGTGGCACTCTGTTGGTTATGATAACGAAGGTTCCAGTTGATCCAATCAACGGAACAGCCGGCTCATGAAATTAACAGGCAAGTGGCTGAGCACTCCACAGACATGTGTACCTGTAACATAGTTCTCAGGGAGATTCAGAGTGACACAGAGTTTGACAAAGCTGGCCCTTTGGAATACAGGTACAACAGAAACAGGAAGAAAGAGTGAGAGAAAGTTGTGGTGAAAGAGTACAGCAGGGTTCACCATCACCCTCTGCCGGAGCCTTGTGGGGCTTTAGGTATTTTTGCTCAATAAACACTCACGATGCTCAGTCTAGCAATCGAAACCGCGATCCTATGACCACGAGTCCACTGCCCTAACCACTGGGCCATTGCATCTCCACACACACACACACACACACACACACATATTATATATGAGAGAGAGAGAGAGAGAAAACTGGGAAAGAAAGGGAGACAAGAAATCTTCAATGAAGAGCAAAACTTTCTCCAATATGTGTGTGTGTTTGTATGTGACATCTTCATCATTATCGTTTTGTCTACTTTGCATGCACCCGACCCACTCTGTGAAGTGTGAAGTTGTGGGAAAGGGCTACTGAATGAAAACTAACACCTCAATAGAGAAAATCATCATCCATCTCATGAAAACATTGGTAGAGATTAAGTGAATGAACCAACATGCATAACATAAATGTATATATGTCTACCTAGCTATCAATTTGTAAAGGTCTGAGTGTTTATGTCTTTGTATTTATACTTTATCTAACTACTAATCTATAGATAGACCCACCCCCACCCCTTAAACAAACAAATATTTTTATAAAAGGAAAAATAAGCACAGATAAATCAACTGAATAAGAACATTGGAAAATTGCAAGCAGGGAGACAACTCTTCCTCTCATGTGTTGTTGACTGAGAGTCGTAGTTTCAGTAACGTGTGTGTGTGAATGCGAAGACATACATTGTGGACTCTCTAAATTGTAGACGATAGATGAGGGTTCTGCAGATTTTTGCTGAGCAATCTTTCACAGATAATTCGTTTTTTAGCTTACTCCTTCCATCAAATCAATATTGCTTGTACAGTTGCATTTTGTGCCACATATTAGATGTTGAAGTGATGGCAGAGCAATGTAATGTAATGTGAAGTGTTTTACTCAAGAACACAATGCATCACCCAGTCCAGGAATCGAGACTAAGATCTAACAATCATGAATGCAACACTCTAACCACTAGGCCATGTGCCCTCACTTTGTATGTAGACATACACATATGGTAATATACATATATTAATCTGTACATATATATACATATATTTATATTAACCTAATTGGGCTTTGTAATTGTGGAAACTGTGACACTGGTAATAGATCATAATTAGCAAGTGACAATGGTGGTGATTAAGAATCTGTTTCATGCAGCAACTAGTCAGTAAATTCATCTGTGTACTTAGCAATGACACTCGACAGTCCTATGCTGTTCCTTTGACTTTTACATATTTTAATCAAGTATGTCATTCAGCCAAATTTCTTCATAATTTTCACAAATACATTTACTTTCATTTCAATTATCCCTACTAAATACTGATCATCCAAATGAATAACTTATTGATAATATGTAAAATCATCAATTATATTTCTTTGTAATAAACAATTTATTATTTTGTTTTTTAGATGAGAAGACAAAACCCACATCCTCAAGATATGTGCACCAAATGCCATCTGAGAGCTTCAATGCCAGCCAATATGTAACTGCTGATAGTGATCCTGAAGAATATGAATCTCTGGAAATGTCAAAGTCTAAACCTTCATTTTCCATCCTCAAAAGGACTCAGAATGGTCTGGTTCATCATAGTAAAGACAAACAGTTTGACATGAGGAAATCTGTTTCAACAGAATCTTATGAGGAGAAATACATCAGCAAAAACACTGGATATCAATCCTCTAACCGACCGATACCTGCTCTTCGTAGGCGCACTGGCAACATTGCAAATCTGCCAGAGAAATTTAAGGATACTGAGATTAAAAGTAAGAAAGAATCAGAAGTTAGTTCTGAAATGTTTCTGACTCCTGCAGCCTCAAGCCCACGGAGACATCGTCATCGACCAAGTCGGCGTTATCATTCTGATGATGATTCTCCAAATGTTAGCTCTTTGGAGCAGATTTCTAGTAGTGAGGAAGAATTCATTAGTTCAACTAATACTACAACAGATTCCGATCTATATATTACTGTTAATGAAACACCACAGAAACCAGTATTTCCACGTATTGATCCAGATTTGTCCATTGACTTACAAAAAAAAATGGAAAAATTGCAATCATTGAAAATTCCAATTGCTCATAAAATTGAACAGCTTCGTAATTGCCTGAACAAACTGGAAAACAATCAGTTATCAGCTTCTCTGGAACAGATTCTTCATGAAAGTCTTATAAATGAAAGCAAGCCCATTAGTGTACCCATTGTTCGAGAAAGTTATCCTCCAACTCACAGCCGTTTATGGAATGGTCGACATAGAGAAGGCAGAACACAGCCTACACATTCAGTCCATAAAAAATCAAGTCCAAATAATGTTGATATAAAACTAAGCATGGATATTCCTTCAGGAAAGATTTACGTGAATGAAAGGAACATCAAGAAATCAAAACATCGTGGTCACCAAACATATGAAATTCACCTGGATTCCAGTGAATCAACAGAGAAAAGCAGTAACAGATCAAAAGATGATTCAGTTATTGATATTAAACTGAAACCAAAAAAGAAATCCCACAAGAAAATTTATGTCGTGAATCCACCTCATGGCTCAGAGTTTCCTACAAAATATGAAAAGTTTGAATATTTAAACAGTGAGTACAATGATAAAAGTAAATTAGTATGTAATGAACCATCTTATAAAGGACCATACCCTAACGTAACAGAAAACAACCACAACAGAAATAATCCCAAGTTTTATAATCATGCTGCTGGTCACACTGAATATTTGTCCCAACAAACCAATCAGAATGGCTGGGGTAGAGGACAGTATATTGATGAGAGGTGTGATAGAATAGTAGCAAATACAACTAGTTCTGTGTATCAAAAAATACCGAGAAGTAATGCTGAAAAAACCTCCTGTAATAAAGAAAAACAGCGGCAAGAGCCAAGCAGAATGAGAGAAAGTGGTCATCCTTCTGGCCATTTATATCCCAAACTGACCACATTAACAGATAATGATGATGAGTCTTGTGAAAATCGAAATGATGTGCGGTGTGTTCAAATACCATCAAGGTTGCAACATCAACAACAAAATGCGCATTTAAGAACAGTTTCTGGAAGAGATCATCTTGACGGTGCAATAGAAGAGACTATTGTAAAGCAAGTATTTCGACCACCCTGCTCTAAATCACAGGCTGTTCTATCTAAAAGAACTCAAGAGTTCAGAAAACCAGATTCACAGGTTCTTACTCATGCAGAAGTTCACCAAGAGGAAGAACCATCTCGAAATAAAATTTCAACCAGGAACAAAAATTTTCGGTTTGGGGGGCGTGTCATACAGAAGCCATGTCACAAAGATATTGCAGCTAAAACAACAGTGCCCATGGTGATGAACACGCCCCTTAATCCTCAAATTGCTCGTTGTAAGTTATATGAGACTGAAAGTGCAGTGCAAAATATGGATGTTAAACGGACTGAGTCAGATGTGAGTTGTGCTACTACAGATACCTATGTTACATGTAGAACAATAGGCAGTGAAAATAGTGAAGAGTTCTTTTCTTGTGATGATGGAACCAATGAAAGTGCTCTTGAAAGTAAATTTGAAAGTATTCTACATTCTTTCAGTAGCTATCTGAAAAAACAACTTGAACAATCTAATAGTCAAGAATCCAGCAATTTTCAAGATTTTCAATTCAATACTGATGAATTATCAAAAGCCATGTTAGAGCTGAATCTGAAAGAAGGAAATGATTCTTCCATTGATGCAGAAGCATATATGAGTATGTTGTCACGAATTGAAGATCAGATAATTACTGAGCCACAACGGAATGGTCAAGAATCAATTTCTCTCTATACAAGCCATTTTAAGAGTGTAAATACACCTGAAAACTCGTGCTACATAAGTACAAGTGAACAATGCCAACCAGTAAACTCACAACAGGTAGTTCATCGTCAGTCAGTGTCACCTGAATTGAAATGTTATGAACCAAAAGAGAGTAAATATAACAGTGCTCTGTTGCCTCGGGAAAGTGATGAAGATTCTCTCTACCTTGTTTGCAATCCAAATAATTCCAGTGCTGCTCAGTTTCAATCATTTGATGAACCCGACTGTAAACATTTAGTGCCAAAACCTCCAAAACTACTTCCTAAATTACAGCAGAAGAAATATTCAGCAAATAGAGATAGAGATTCTAATGAGACTGAAAAGACAAGGGGTTCTCATTCATCACAATTTTCACAAGTAATGTCTGAACTGCAGGGTAAATTCCAACAGAAAGCAGCACAGCCAAACACATCTGTTTATCGGTGGCAACCACCAGACTATATTCTGAAATCTAAACCCAGCTGTTCTGCTAACAAAGCAGTTGGAAGTACCATTAGCTCAAGTGCTCATCAAGAAAATCTTAAAAGAAATGTTGGTTTAGAATTGAAAAATCACCCCCTTGTCAAAAAATTTAATCGGTTAGATGATGGTGAACTTTCATTAAGTTGTGTTGAAAACTCATGTCATTTTTATTCATGTGAAACTTCGGGTAATGCTAATTGTAGTAACATAGTCAGTGAACCCATTGTTACTAAGTCTAATGATGTGCCACCTAAGATTGAGAGAACCGCTTCTCGGTCACACTTTGTGTCATTTGAAGAGAAAAAAAAACTTCATTGTAAACCAAGTCGCAAGCAAGAAAGACTTGTTGATCTTCACTCTTACTATACATCAGTCCAAGAAGAAGATGGACTTGATTACTCTCGTTATGTATCAGTTCAAGAAGAAGAAGAAGAAGAAGAAGAAGTTGATTCTCGTTATGTGTCTGTCCAAGGTGAAGCTAAACCTGCTGATTCTCAATATTTATCTTTTCAAGAAGATGAAATTCCTAATTCTCGCTATTTATCAGTTCAAGGGGAAAACCAACCATTTACTTCTCAGTCTCATTATTTGTCTGCAAGGGAGGAAACAGAAGCCTCGTCATCCAAACATCATTCCATGTTAACTCAAAATCAAAATAAGTCGGTCAATTCCCAGTCACATTTCCTCTCAGCTCAGGAAGATGGTCTTGGTATTTCAAAAATAAACCATATACAGCAGAGAAGAAAGAGAATTCCTCAAAACAGCCACTCTGGGTGTAAACAGCAGTCTGCTCCTCAAAATGAACCAGTTACATTACAAACCCGATTCACATCACCAACAGATAATTGTGGGGATCAGTCACATTATGAATCTGTTCAAGGTGGAATGATGTCAATAGAAGGGCAATATTTTTCAACTGTGCAAGATTCTTCTTATAGTTTAAAAGATCAAAATCTGGACCAATCTACTGTCCTTGATAAATCTGCTATAAACTCTCAATGGCAATATGTCTCTGCCAGTAGTGGCTTTCATAATCGCTCTGTTACCTGGCAGAATCCAATCTCTACATATGATGAACCTGATGCAGTTGTTGTTGTGAGTACTGATGATAGTCTTTCATGGAGTCCTGGAAAAGATGGTCATCCACCCCAAATTCCTCCTTTTACATCCACATCGGCTTCAGAAGATGTTACTTCTGGGTCTACCTCCTCTGATGGTCTTAAAAAATGTCTTGCATCTAAAGAGTTTCTATCTCCTGAAAAGAGAACAACTATGTGGGTTAATGGACTCTACAAGATTGAGGAATATTTTGACCAAAACATAAGTAGCATAAATCCAGTTACTTCTCAGAGCAGTTCTTCTGATAATGTAAACAACATGAAAAAAATTGCTGCTAATGCAAATAGGCCACAACCGTCAGCACCACCTAAGTCAGAGGTGTTTAGTGAGTTTACAACAGCCCATAGTGACTTTAATGCCATTACAGATATTTCTACTGTTGCTGTTGCTGGAACTACTGGTGATAAAAGTGATCCTTTGACTCCATCATCTCGAAGTCCTCAACGTCCTACTTTGTATCCATCCCTTCATGATCCTCTTCCTAATCCTGCTTCAAGTCCCACGCCAGAAGGTAAGGAACCAATGATTAAAAATAGATTGGCCAATGATGCTTCTATTCATGTGTCTTCTGATGAAAGGCAAAAAGATAATGATGGGTCATCAGCAAACTTAATTAATAATGTTAATGATAATGACCAGATTGGTTTTGTAAGAAATAAGACAGCAATGTGTGCAATTAATGTCCTTCCATCAGTTAGTTCAAAAGGATTAGAACAGGAATTGCCAAATATTAAACAGGAACTAGTGAATTTTAAAGCTAATAAAAATATTTCTACTCAGACACCTATTCTAAGGATCCCACCTAGCCCTCCAACTAAAAAAGCTAATTCACACTTGCCTAAACCCCCAAACCACCTTAAGAATTCTTCTAACATAACTATTACTAGTTATACCAATGATTCTAAATCACCAAAGCGTTTTGAAAAATTACGAAAGACAATCGTTAATTTAAAAAAATTGCTTCCCAGTGGAAAATCTCAGAGAAAAACTGGAAAAAGCACATTTATCAGTGTTGATAGAAGTCCTAAGTTTTTTTCTTCAAATCCTGGCCGATCAGTTGCAAAGACTGGTACTTCAGGAACACAAACTGATACACCAATTTATTATGAACCCACTCTCCAACCAGTACATGTTACTAAGTCTGATGAACTCTCTCTCTCTGTAAATTTTTCAGAGCACCTGTCTGATTACTCTGAGAAATACCCTGGTTCCATTATAGATCACCTTAAACAGCCAAATCTTTCTGAGACCTTGGACATTTGTAGTTCTTCTGGAGCAACTTCAGGTTCTATAGAAAGATTCTTGACTCCATATCAAGAAGAAAATGAGCAAGCACCTGTTGGTTTTGATGAAGTTGACTTCATGCCAACTCTTTCACAGGCAAATAAGATCATTGCTACTGTACATTATGGAGAAACATATCGGAGCTGTATCAAATTGCCAGATAAACATGACAAAGATATTAAATTCATACACATAGACCCTGAAAGACACATCAATTTTATTGAGCGTCGCATTTCTGTTGAACCTGAAAGTAGCCATTCAGAGGACTCTGTGGATGCTAAAAAATATTTCTCAAAATCACCTGAGGAAACTTCTAGTGAAAGCAGTGATGAGTTATTCTGGAAGTCGTATAGCAAAGCCAAAAAGGATAAAACCCTCACAGATTCAAAACTTTTACAGCTACAAAGTGTCCTCAAGAGCCATAGTTCTTTTACAGATGATGGTCTGAAGAAAATATTTGTAGATTTTGATTTGCCACTTCCAGGTCCAATCACTTCAGCTACTCGGGGAATGTACATCAATCGCCTGAAGGCTATTGCAAATGGAACTCCATCTCCTAAGGTTTTACCCTCCCCAGGTAAGGTGTCTCTAGAGACATTCAACCATCTAACTTGTCCATTTTGTCTTTTTCTTTGCCCCCTTCTGGCTGTTCACACATTATGAAGATGAAACAGTTTTCATCTGCTTCTTCATAAAATCCTTGTCTTTCAATAATGATTTTGTAAGGCAAAATAAGATCATCCCAATGTTTAGGCAAGTGATATTACATCACATTCAGTTTCTACTCTATGTTACTCCATATTATCTTTTCATTAAATTAGTTACTTTGCTAAATGAATCATGGATTAAATCATCTATTTTGGTGTGGATAATGTTTAGCTTAGTTTGGTACTTTTTACACATCAAACTCTTCCCATAGGTTTATATTATGTGCCCCCCCCCCCAAATGTTTTAACATTTAGAATAGCTAATAACTAAACTTTCAACCACACACACTTTGAAATTTTACTGAGCTTATTATTCTAGCAAAATATCACTGTATCAATTTGCTCTGTTGTATTAGAGATTATGCAAGAAAAATTTGGTGTAATTCTTGTGTGATAGTTTATTCATATTTGTTTTACAAGCAAAAGGAATTAAATGCTGAAGGTACTCATGTAATTATACTACTATTTAAATAACATATTATACAAGTTTAATTCTCATATTTGTTTAACATGTCTCAGTACTTTGAAAAATTATAAAAATGCTGCTCTTTAAGATGTTAGCTCTCTCACCCTCTCCAAGAAAAATCAACCCAAAACTTTAATTAATTAATTTCTTTTCTACATTGAATAATGATTTTTGTTTGTAGTATATTTTTTTTCACTCTGGAGAGAAGGTAGTCCCTATTACAGGCCTCTGACTTGCTATTTTCGGAAAGCCTAAAAGTTCTTGAAAAAACTTTAAAATTATATCTATGTTCAAAGGTACAGGAATGACTGGCTAAGATTTCTTTTCAAGCACACTGTACATGTGTGTGTGTGCGTGTGTATATATAAAGGAAACTATTCAGTTTTCTGTTGTTCTCTGAGTGGTTGGCGTTAGGAAGGGCATCCAGCTGTAGAAACTCTGCCAAATTAGATTGGAGCCTGGTGTTGCCATCCGGTTTCACCAGTCCTCAGTCAAATCGTCCAACCCATGCTAGCATGGAAAGCGGACGTTAAACGATGATGATGATGATGATGATGATGATGTGTATGTGAATATATATATATATATATTCCTCCACATTAGGTAGGGTATCGAGCAGTAGAAACCAACCCAAATCAGATTGGAATCTGGTGCAGTTCTCTGGCTTGCCAGATCTGAACAGACATTAAAAGATGGCGATCATAT
>NC_068995.1:32944118-32948939 GCF_001194135.2 Octopus bimaculoides
TATATATATATATATATATATGATCGCCATCTTTTAATGTCTGTTCAGATCTGGCAATCCAGAGAACTGCACCAGATTCCAATCTGATTTGGGTTGGTTTCTACTGCTCGGTGCCCTACCTAATGTGGAGGAATATATATATATATATATATATATATTCACATACACATATACAACAGAAAACTGAATAGTTTCCTTTGACCAAATTCCATTCACAGTATAAGGTGCTTCCCCCGTATTCTACTCAATGAGAATGAGCCAGAAAACATGATTGCAAAATGGACTTCTTATCCCTACAGCCTGTGACTATGAACATGCATATAATTTTATAAATTTGTTAAAAGCATGTAGTGTTTCTTAAAATAGCAAGTCTTGTAGTTTGAGTTACAGTAATACATTCAATGGTGATTTTGTAATAGAAAGTCCAGGCATATCATAAAGTAGTTCTGCATATATAATTCTTTATTATTACCTATAATGCCCATCTTTGATCTTTTATTGCCAGATTATCCTGTCACTCTGCGTCAAGCTATGAGGGAGCTACCCAACTGGACAGAAACTGTTGAGATGGAGCAGAAGATGGTTGTGAAGTTTGAAAATTCCAAATATAGTCAGAAACGCAAAGGTGGAAATTTGAAGCATTTTTTCACATATCTGCTTCTGGACCCTCGAGTAACCAAGAATCTCCCACTTCAAGCATCTAAAATTGGTGAGCTATGTTAATGTGGAATTCCTACTGTATAAGGAAGGAAGTTCTGAAAGTTTAGTTGCTAGAATAAGAATAGAATGGAGGGAGTTCAAGTAGTTATTACTTTTCTTGGTAACAAGAGGTTTCTCACTCAGAGTGAAAGGTCAATTGAATGATGCTTGTGTATGAACAGCAATGCTACATGGGAGTGAGACATGGGCCTCAAATGCAGAGGACATGTGAAAACTAGAAAGAGTGAAGCTAGTATTCTGCATTGAATGCACAACACCAGTATGCATGTTGTGTCTATGACGAAATGCAAATATGTTGAGTAAAATTAGGTATAAGAGGAATCAGATGTAGTATACAACAGAGAAGAGTGTGCTAGTTTGGTCATGTGATGTGTATGGATGTGGATATCTGTATGAAGAAGTGCCGATTACTTTAAAGTGGATGGAACTTGTGGACAAGAGAGAACCAGGAAAACATGGATGAAGTAATGAAGGTTGATCTTAAGATGTTAAGCTTCGTGGAGGAGATAACAAAGGACTGAGATGATTGGTGATTTACTGTGCTTGAGAATGCCAACTACAGTTGGTGTGAAGTTGGCTGATGAAGAACTACATTACACATGGTATCCAGCCATGTACAACTACTTCTTCCTCTCTGAGCAAGTTGGCTTGCTGGGTTGGTCTGCAGTTTCCTAGCCGCTGACTTGACTGTTAGATCTGTGTTGGTGTCAGGGGGCCATGTTTTGCAACATAAGCATTACAGAGTAATCTGAATGCTAAGGGATTAAGACTGTTTCCTTCACCTATACTTCCATTCTTCACTTCCACCTCTTGAATCAACAATTATCCTCCCCTACCACTATATGTCTCACACACACCTCATGTACTATGCCTGTCTCTCTCTCTCTCTCTCTCTCTCTCTCTCTCCTATTGTTTATCGTTTCATCATTGCTATTCTGATGTTCAGCACTGTCAGTCATCTCCTACCCCACTTCTCCATTGCTAGATTTACTCGATCACTCCAACCCTCACTTCTAAAATGTGAGTAGGCATGTAGCTTTTCTACAGAAATAAACCTGTTCTGCTCTTGCCCCTCCTCTCATAATTTTACTCATCCTTGGCCCTTTATCTCCTAGCATAAAGTTGCTCCCCTTCAGGTTTGTTGTTTTGCAAACTGCATGATGGCTTCACTGTTCCTACTCAATACATACTATAAAATGGTTGGTGTTTGGAAGAGCATGCAGCTGTAGTAGCCATCCCAGACACTGAAGCATGATACAGTTCCTGAGCCAATCAGATTTTGTTAACCCACCCAACTTATATCAGCATGGAATATAAATGTTAAATGATGATGATGTTAATAATGACATAAATGTGTGTTTGTGTGTAAATGTGTGTGTGTTTGTGTGTAAAAGTGTATGTGGGTATTGCATGTTTATGTCTCCTTACTTTGGCATTTGTATGACTGTTATAAACGAGTGTTACTGTCATGCAAGCAATGTCATTTCATTTTCAGTATTCTATGACAACATAGCTCGCCATAGGAAAAAAAGTTACCTTGCTTCAAAGCAGGTGAGGGTTGGTAACAGGAAGTGCGTCAAGCTGTAGAAAATCTACCTTAATAAACTCTGTCCAATTCATGCAAGCATGGAAAAGTAAACACTAAATGACGATGATGATGATGATATAATTTTCCTTTCCAACACTGATTAATTATTAGGTGAAATATTTTTTGTGAATGACAGACTGAGAGGAGGAGGAGGGTGCATCAGTTTTTTGTGGTCATCATCATCATCAGCGTTTAACGTCCGCTTTCCATGCTAGCATGGGTTGGACGATTTGACTGAGGACTGGTGAACCAGATGGCTACACCAGGCTCCAATCTGATTTGGCAGAGTTTCTACAGCTGGATGCCCTTCCTAACGCCAACCACTCCGAGAGTGTAGTAGGTGCTTTTATGTGCCACTGGCACGAAGGCGAGTCACACGGTACTGGCAATGGCCACGCTCAAAATGGTGTACTTTACGTGCCACCTGCACAGGAGCCAGTCCAGCGGCACTGGCAACGATCTCGCTCGAATGTCTTACACGTGCCACCGGCACAAGTGCCAGGAAGGCGACGCTGGGCACAGGTGCCATCACGATTTCGCTTTCGCTTGCCTCAACAGGTCTTCGCAAGCCGAGTTTCATGTCCAATGAAGGAGATAACATTGACATGCCTGAATCAGATGATCTTTCTCAATTTTGGACATAGTGCTGATTATGGCAGACTTGAAAGTTTGTATGATGTAATGGGGTTGTTGATTGACCTTTCTCTCAAATGTGCCCCAGTGGATTGAGGTCTGGTGAGCTGGGAGAACATGATCATGGAGATTGGTACATATCCACACTTGGGTTGTTCTAGCCTTATGAGATGGCAGGGTCTTGTTAGAAGATGTACAGCCCTTTGTTGCGTACTTTGTCTATCCAGGGCATCACAACTTTCTCCAATACTTCTCTGTAAACAGTGGCATTGATTGTTAAGCTCTGTGACAAAAGTGAGGAGGCATGACATTTCCCTTGTTACTGACGACTTCCAGAACCATTGAAGTTGCTGAGAACTTAGTATGTATGACAGTTGGAATCTCATTTGTGTCTCTGCATAACCATCTGTCATTCCTTAAGGTTTACATTTTGGTTCTGATCAGTTTTTTTTTCATTGGAGAAAAGCCAAAGCATTCTAGCCTTTTAGTGTTTTAACTTGTTTAGGAAACACCTTGCATGGATTGAATGATTTTTTTCTCTTGACATAAACTGGCCCCTCTGTATCACTTATGGCTTGTACTTGATGTCCTTGTGCACAACTCATTTGATGGTACATTCTGAAACCTTGAGATCTTTTGCAATGGCTCCGATTGACCTTACGGGGATTTTATCAATTATTTCTTGGGACTTTTTGTATGAAGTTCAGTGTTCTGATGGTATTAGGACCCTGTATGTGCATTTTGTGTTTAGCAGCTTCCATCTCCTTTTGAACTTTGCTAATGAAGGATTGTGTAACTTTCAGGAAGCTAGCTATCTCTGTAACACTATGCTACAGTGATTACAGTGTGCTTTTTCACTTGCTGAGTCAACCTGATGTCTGACATTATTTATCTGAAAAGTATGGTAAAAAAAATAAGTTAGAAGGAAGTTAGAGTTCTTGAAACTGACACACCCTGTAAACTTGCTTGTTTATTTTTTATTTTAATTTTATTTTTTTTGTTTTCAGGAGATAAATCTGAACTGTTCCGTAACTTTGTACATGCCATATTCTATGTTGGCAAAGGTACACGTGATCGTCCTTACAGTCACTTGTATGATGCTATGAAACGTCTCAACAGCAAGGAAACTAAGGTAAGCTACTCTCTCTCCTTCCTATAGCATTGCTTTCTTATATTGGAACTAAGCAGGAGAAGAAGGGAAATGAAATGTTGCTGTGTCTGCCCATGTCTTGGTAGTATATTCAGCTGAATCAATGACCCCATATTGCTGCTAATTTATTGACTACACAGAATATAGCCAACCTCAGTTGAGATTTGAAATTAGAGTTGGGAGAGCCAGAACTAAATACTGTAGAGTACCTCAGTTCATTGTTCTACTTTTCTTTGCTGTCTTTGACATCTCTTGACTTCCTCTAATAAAATATAATGAAATAATAATTTCAAGCAACAGAAATGGAGGGATTTGTTTGATTTCCTTTATCACACTGAACCACACTTGCAATTATAATTTCATGTATCTCATCCGTTCATCCAATCCTTTTCAGCAGAAGGAACAGCATTTACACATCTGCTGTGGAGGATGGGTCTTCTTGAGTGCAGCAAGATGCCTCCATACATAATTATTACCTCCGCCAAGGAAGGAGGTTATGTTTTTGCTGGTGTTGGTTTGGGAAATTGGTTGATTTTCAGCATGCGTGTAAAAGGGTGGAAATGACATGCTTGGGAGAGGTCTGCACTCTCCAAGTGTTTTTCTAGTTGAATTAGGTTTTCCCCTCCCATCTCAAAAGATTTGGTTTTTACCACATTTTTGTTCAGAACTGGAGTACTTGTTACATTAAGATGAAATGTTTTATGTTTAGTTCTATTTTTGTTTTTTTTTT
>NC_068995.1:32949629-32952691 GCF_001194135.2 Octopus bimaculoides
TATAGAACTACATTCAGCGTATGTCTAAGCTATTGTGTTTAGACCTGGTTTCTATCCTCAAACTGTTCAGTTTTGTAGATGCAATTTTTTTTTTTATAAAGCACTCCAAAATTAGAAAAATCAAAAATCTGCAACAATCTCGGTACCATGAGTATCGGATAATGGATTTTCAACAGTGTAAAGAAACTGATTGTGGTGATCATAGTTTTGACGGTGATTGTGGTGAAAGCAGAGACAGTGTTGATGATGACGATGATCGAGATAAGTATGGGAGGAGGTTATGTTTTTGCTGGTGTTGGTTTGGGAAATTGGTTGATTTTCAGCATGCGTGTAAAAGGGTGGAAATGACATGCTTGGGAGAGGTCTGCACTCTCCAAGTGTTTTTCTAGTTGAATTAGGTTTTCCCCTCCCATCTCAAAAGATTTGGTTTTTACCACATTTTTGTTCAGAACTGGAGTACTTGTTACATTAAGATGAAATGTTTTATGTTTAGTTCTATTTTTGTTTTTTTTTTCAGAATGATGAAAAGTTATCACACATTATTGACATTTGGAATGATGAACGAGGAGTGATATCCCTCCATTGTTTTCAAGGAGTTACTTCTGAGGAAGCACACTCTAGAGAAGCTTGCATTTTAGATGTTATTGGTAATGCTAAACACCATTATTTATATATTTATTTATATTTTCTTTTCTGATCTGAACAGATCAAGAATGCTGCATAATTGCTGGGTAGAATAGTACAATTCTAACTAATTTATTTGAAATAGAAGAGGGTTTAGGGAGCAAGGGTTGTGCTAGATTGATGCTGACTGGGTCACCTTGGCAGTTATTTGAAATTCTTATGAGATTGGAAACTAGGATGGTTGGAGTAAGACAGCAGATGAATTATGATTGGATATTCTGTGTGTATGTTAAAGATATGGGAAGCTGCCTGGTGCAGATAGTAGCACAAGTCATGAAACAAGAATGATGATGTAAGTAGAAGTGAGCTGAAATAGATTGAAGTGCATGGTGGAAGAGTGAACCATAAGCCTTTAGAATTTAAACTGGCTGTATTTGGCTCAAATAGTCTACCTGTTTAGGTTCAAACTGGCCAGCTCCAGCCTCTCACACCAACCTTACAATGTCATTTTAAAAATAAACAAACTTCAAAACAACTTCAAAATCTTAAAGATAATACAGATTAATTTTTAAAAATATGGATAACATTTGATAAATTAACTTGAATACCAAAAAGTTAACACAGAACCACTCTTAGGAAAGAAACTGGAATACAGTGTAGCCTGATGAGCAAAAATGGGTTTCAAACAGAGGAGGAGAAATTTAAACTTCAGAATGGCAATAATGAACATCTTGTATGTTAGAAGGTTGGGACTAATGTCTGAATCCCTAGAGATGTTTACATATAGGAGGGATGATTATTTAGTAGTTAGAATTTCATTCTTTGTTTGGTGTGCTTTTATGAAAATGAAAAGTGAGTGCTTGGTGGAGGGAGAGAAGAAAAATTAAGTATCATGGGTTATATAGTTAACCTCTATGCCAACTTCCATCAGTAAACTATTTAGAAGTTAGTGGTTCTTTGCTCACTACTAGAGAACCTGTGTTTGCTGAAGAAGGGCACCATCAAGCTTCTGTATTATTTGATGTGTGTTGATGTTGAGAAAAATTTTTTTTCTCTAATATTCCTTAAGAATCAGTGACAATACACAAAGGAAAAAATCAAATAGAATACAGTGTCAAGATTTTCCCTCAATTTAGGTATCTGGTCTAAAAGCTTGTAACAGAGGGAACTTTGTAATGATATACAAAAGTTAAGAGTTGATGTGTATGTGTGTGCATACAGATATGCATGTGGGTATCCAAATTAACAGAATGCATTATGTTTATTGTAGCATAGGCACTCAAAAGGTTGTCTTGCTGTACTTTCTTACTGTTGAGCAGCCAAATTCTATGAGAAAGTGAGCTGACGGTAAAAAGGAAAAAAAAAAGCCAGGATAAAAAGGGGTTAGATTTGAAAGTGGTGCAATCTTGAAAATGTTTAGATCTAATTCTGTTGTTTTCCTCTAATTTTTAAAACTATTAAGTTTGTTGGAGTGTTTCTTATTAAATTAATATTTAAACTGGCCATATCCAGCCCAAAATATTCTACCTGTCTTACATTCAAACTGACCGCATTCAGCCTCTCACACCTATACTACAGTGCTATTCTAAAACTAAACAATCACATTGTTGAAATCTTGAAGCTACATGATAATGCACGATAAATTCAAAACAATGTGAATAAATAAGCATTGCATATTACAGTAATCTGAATGCTAAAGGTTAATGGTGTCTTTCTTTCAGACATTCTAACAAAATATTTTTTTGGTTTGTTTAGATTTCACTTACACCAGTTAATTTTATTTCACTATAACTCCCACCATCACTTACTACCACTTCATTGATGTTGCAGCCACTCCTCTAATGCTATCACTACTTCTACCATTCTTACTGTCACGGCTATTTGTATTATACCACTATCATTACCAAACGCTCCTGCTATTTCTCTGTTATTTCTATTCACATAATTCCACTATTATTACCAGTCACTATACTTCTATCATTATTAGTAAATCATTTCCCCCTCTATCTTTTCTAAATTATTAAGTTAGCAATTTTTTTTCTTTTGACTTTCTTCTGCAGGTCTTGCTAATTTAACAAACAAGATGCGTGGAACTTGCTATGGTCTCACAGCAAAATGGTCTGCATCCCAAAAACGGAAGATGGGAACATATTGGCTTTATAAGGCTTTTCAAATTTTTCTGGCTGAAGGAGAGCGTCAAATCTTTCCTATTGATCTCGACTATAAAAGTTGATCGCTGTATTCTTGATCCACTGTATGCTATAACTCTTCAACACATCTTTTCATATTCTGCATTCAATGATTGCCATCCATGCATATTTCTCTTACAGCACCCGGTCTGCCACATACATTTTGTTCTCTTGCCATTATCAACAATGTCATGTACCTAACTTTCAAAATTTTTAATAAGCAGTCAATTCATTATACCTGTGCATATA
>NC_068995.1:32952813-32955958 GCF_001194135.2 Octopus bimaculoides
TATATATACGCACACACACACTCACACACACACACACACATATATATATATACACACATATACGTGTATATTATATATGCATACATATGTGTGTGTGTACATATATATATATATATATATATATATTTAATATATATTTTTCAATAATTTATTTTTGGTGACTAAAAATGAAAATACTTTGTACAAAATTTTTGTTGAATAAAATTGTGGATATTTTTACTGACTTCCTGGATGGAGAATGAAGGATGTTGTTTTCTCTCAAATTCATCCACTATGCATATTTTTTATATCATATCAATTTCTATTAGTTTCTATTCTTAAATGAAATTTTCTGTGTGCCTATTTACAGATTTTTATTATGTTTTAAAGGGATGAAGCAGGGAGGGTAAAACCATTCCTTTTGTATTTCAAAATTAAATATTAAATTTTTTTTCATATCAAAAATATGAAAATGTTGATAATGCAAAGCATTAAACCCATCATTTCAGAAATTTAAGTATTAATAACTCTAGCTATTTCTCTATTATGTAGCTCAAGTTGTTTGTACCATAATTATATATACATGTAGCAAACCACATCATATACTACAAACACATAATTGCTATCCATTTTGATTAAGTTTTGTTTTATTACTGTTTCAACCATAAGCATTCAATTCGCAACGCTTTTCCCTAGTTACATATTACACTTTAATAGCATTGTTGATATTAAAACTGATTTTGTTTAGAGCTGGTAGAATCGTTAGCACACCGGGCAAAATGTTTAGCAGTATTTCGTCCATCTTTACATTCTGAGTTCAAATTTTGTTGAGGTCCACTTTGCCTTTCAGGGTTGATCAGGGTGGATTCAGCTGAACACTGGGATCAATGTAATCGACTTACTTTTTTTGAAACTGCTGGCCTTGTGGCAAAATTTGAATTCAATATTAAAAATAGTTTTTTCTCTAATGATAGGCATATTTTAGAATATTTTGGTTATCTCATACCTTGGAGAATTTATTAATTTGAAGGGTTTAAAAAAAAAATTTTTTTTATAAATGTTTTTTAGCAGAATTGTTAGCACATTGGGCAAAATGCTTGACAGTATTTTGTCCATCTTCATGTTCTGAGTTCAAATTCCTCTGAGGTCGACTTTGCCTTTCATCTTTTCGGAGTCGATGAATTAAGTACCAGTGAAACACTGGGTTGATGTATTCGACTAGTCCCCTTCCCACAAAATTTCAGGCCTTGTGCCTATTGTAGAAAGGATTATTATTATTATTATTATTACACACACACACACAGAGTTCCTGTCTAATAAGATATTGGTCAGCATGGGGCTATTGCAGAAGATGCTCATGGTGTTGTTCAGTGGGAAAGAACCGAAAACCACATGGTTGTAAAGCAAACTGAACTACACATCCATAACTGCGCATGGCAATCATTTAAAATAAGCAGAGTTACATACCTTGCATCAAACTGGCTGTTATAAAGTTTGAATTTATGATTTTTAGTTATGAGGTTAGTAATGTTATGGGGTTAACAATAGATTGTATCTTTGGTTTATTGGGTTGTGAACTTAATCTGTTACTGAGATCTTAACAGAGCAATTTATATGGAGTTACTTTATATTAAGAAGTGGAACGTACAATTTCCTGTAATCCAGGCTGTCTCATGATCCCAGCAGACAAAATAGAAAAGATGTTATGGCAAGGGAGATGTGCTGGAACAACTGCTCTGACTCACTGGGCTCGCACTTGTAGATAGCCATCTCTGCCCTGAGCAGTGGGTAGAGACCGAAAACATCAGAAGTCTCCACAGCCACAATATTGAGGTAGATACATTAGTGTTGATTAAAATGTTTTGCCAAATGTAATTTGCGTTTTATTCGTGAATTAAATATTAGTTAAGTACTATTGCTGATCTATTCACTTTTACACTGCCCCAAACTTGTTGTCTCATGCTTAGAAATTATGTACATACATGCAAGAGTGTAGGCTTCTTCCTGGAGTTGTGGGACAATGCATTAGCTAAATAACATTGCTGGTTTCATTTTGCCTGACATCACCCACCAAAGACAGGACTGGTTTTACATTTACTTCACAGTTAAATAGTTACAGCAGCAAAGGCAACCAACTGCAAAATACAAACATTCTAAAAGAAAAAAGAACTATCCCATTCTTACAAATATGAAAAAAAAAATGGTGCAGGTATGGCTATATGGTAAGAAGCATGCTTTGCAAACTGCATATTCTGGGTTCAGTCCTACTGTGTAGTACTTTTGCAAGTGTTTTCTACTATAGCTTTGGTAGTGGATTTAGTGGATGCAAACTGAAAGAATCCTCTGTGTGTGTATGTTTGTCTTTGTGTCTGTGTTTCTTTCCTCCACCACAGCTTGGTGTGTTTACATCCCCATAACTTAGCAGTTTGGCAAAAGAGATTGATAGAATAAGTATCACACTTAGAAAAATAAGTGCTGGGGTCAATTCATTCAACTAAAAGAAATTCTTCAAGCTGGTGCCCCAGCATAGCACAGTCTAATGACTGAAACAAGTAAATAATTCAAGACAAAAATGAACAAAAATAAAAATATTGCCTACACATATTTTCACAAAAATAACACTTCCCCAATTTAATTTTAAGTTTCTATTATAGACCTTTAAAAATACTTACATATGATCTATTTTCTTAATTCCTCATTGCAGTTCTTCATTGCTTTAGTATCATATCCTACTTTAAAGGCAACTATTCAGATCTGAAGTAACTGAAATTCATAAGTAACTGAAATTCATATTGAAACTTGATTCTTCAATATTTTTTACATAGGCATAGGAGTGGCTGTGTGGTAAGTAGCTTGCTTACGAACCACATGGTTCTGGGTTCAGTCCCGCTGCATGGTACCTTGGGTGGGTGTCTTCTACTATAGCCTCAGGCCAACCAAAGCCTTGTGAGTGGATTTGGTAGATGGAAACTGAAAGAAGCCTGTCGTGTATATATATATATATATATATATATATATATGTGTGTGTGTGTATGTGTTTGTCCCCCCCAACATCACTTGACAACTGATGCTGGTGTGTTTATATCCCTGTAACTTAGCGGTTCGGCAAAAGCGACTGGTAGAATAAGTACTAGGCTTACAAAGAATAAGTCCTGGGGTCGATTTG
>NC_068995.1:32955968-32980380 GCF_001194135.2 Octopus bimaculoides
AAAGAAGCCTGTCGTGTATATATATATATATATATATATATATATATGTGTGTGTGTGTATGTGTTTGTCCCCCCCAACATCACTTGACAACTGATGCTGGTGTGTTTATATCCCTGTAACTTAGCGGTTCGGCAAAAGCGACTGGTAGAATAAGTACTAGGCTTACAAAGAATAAGTCCTGGGGTCGATTTGCTTGACTAAAGGCGGTGCTCCAGCATGGCCACATTCAAATGACTGAAACAAGTAAAAGAGTATTTCATTATTTTCTTTTATTTGTTCTCCCTCCTATGTAGAGAAATCCCTTTTTATGCATACACATTCTTTTATATATTGTTACACACACACACATTTGAGTTGGCATACCTCGTAAGTCACTGGTTTTCTTTCTTGGTTGGTTGTTTTGTCATTTTTAACTATCAGAAAACTTAGCAACAATATGTGTTAGCTTATACACTGAGTAGACCAATTATTTAATGTATCTATTTCTCTCCCTCTCTCTCACTCTTTCTATATATATATATAGCAAATAAAAAAGTGGAGAGGATACAAAATTGACCGACACCAGCTGGTAAACATTCCAGTATGTCTATTCCAATGTATTAGATGAATACATACACATGTATTAGTGGTACAGATTATCAAATAGAAAGAGTTGGTAATTGCAAAAACAAGGGTATGGAAGCATATAATCATATAGGAACAGGTGATTAATTGAGTAAATTGCCAGTAAAACCGAATGGGTGTGTAGGTGCTAGTTCCTTACGGCCGTTTCTGCTAAGAGGCAACAAAATCTTCCAGGTTATCTCCACTTTCTTATTTGCTGTATAAATCAAGGGCAAACCATTTTTGTACCCTGTCCATATATAACACTCAATTGCAAGATTGCCACGCAATAACTAGCACTTGGGTATGAATAATTGGGTACACTACCAGCAGTATATTAGATAGGTGTTATCCCTTAGTTGGTTTCTGAACCTCTAAATCACACAGAAATATATACATACACATACACATCTATGTGTGTATATGTATATACATATATATATATGTGTGTGTGTGTCTATATATATGTATATGTACATATGTGCATGTGTGTATATACATATGTACATATATGTATATATGTACATGTGTGTATATATATATGTACATATGTGTATATGTTTGTATATATGTACATGTGTGTATATGTATATATATATATATGTAGGTGTATGTATATGTACATGTGTGTATATGTATGTATTTATATATGTACATGTGAGTATAGGTATGTATTTATATATGTACATATGTGTATATATATATGCACATGTGTATATATATGTATGTATATGCACTTATGTGTATATATATATATATATATGTATATGCACATGTGTGTATGTATATATATATGTACATGTGTATATGTATGTATATATATATATGTACATGTGTATATGTATGTGTACATATGTGTGTGTATATGTATATATATATACACACTCACACACACAAATATACATTCTTTATGGTTTCATTTGCTCAGCATTATCCAGATGTTTACACTTGCCTGACATTAATCTCTATACCTGTTCTTTATATTTGCTATGTACATTATTTTAATACTGCTCAATTTCATATACATAATGAAATGATTTATAACATATTTATTAAAATTTGTAATTTTCTATATTTTTAAATTTTTTGGTGGGGTAATTAACAAGGAAAAATTAATGCAACAAAAGAACTAAATATAATTGTAGCAAAAGTAATTCATTTACAAGTCACTTATCTGATCTATTCAAAGTGTTATGTTCAGATAAATGGCATCAGTTTCCCATGAAATTTCACAATGTAAAAATAGAAAATAAATTGTATTCTGATATCTCATTATATTTTTTAAATATTATAAAATGTTTTAAATTCTGTTTGACAGCATTTAAAAAAAAGATTGTTGTAGGGGTGAGGCTTTAACCGTTGAGCATTCACATTATTCTGTCCAAAGTAATGCTTATTTATTATCATTGTTTTGTGTTTAATCATGCATTATTATGTTATAGCTTTGAGATTTTGATAAGGTAACTGGTAATTTTTAGAATGATATTTCAGGGTTGGTGTGAGAGGCCAGATCTAGCCAGTTTGACCATCAAACTTGTAGAATATTTTGATTGGATATGGTTGGTTTAAATACGATAAGTTCAAAGTTTTCTTAAGTTTCTCTCTCTCTCTTTCTCTCTCTCTCTTTATGAAATCAGTTATTTTGTAAAAGCTTGTTTAATTCTTGCATTATACTTAGATTATATTTATTGGTTATAAAAGCAATATAATAGTTGTAGATCTTACTTTACTACTGCTTACACTTTCTATTCAAGGGGTGTTTTTTTAATGGATTTTGTATTTTTGGTTGTAAAATTTTAGTTAGTATTTTTTGTTTCTGTTCATTGATTGGTTAGTTTTTATTGTTTTCAAAGCTATTTGTTTGTTTCATCTTTGTAATGTTAAGGTTATTATTCACATCAGTATCCTCCAGTATTAAAGGATTATGAAATGTTTATGCATATTCACTCACTGTGAACATTGGTTTGTTATGTTACCAAAATTTTTATTTTGCTAAATCATAGATACAGCCTCTATGTGTGTATGATTAATGGTTGTAAAAAATTTATTTATTTTTATACTTTCAGCAATTTTCCTTGTATATATTTCTACAGTTGTGTTGATTTAAGCTCAAATATTGGTTCCTAGTTTTCAGTGTATACTATAGATAACTTCTTGTGTTATTGAATAACTATTCACAATATTCATTGCTGTTCATTTCATGATGACTTTAAATGAACTAATTAGGTTGGCTATATTTGTAGCTGGTATGCATTAAAAACAAAGCAAAAAAAATCTATAAGCTGACTTATGTGAGTAGAAAGCAAGAGTAGATGGACAGTTTAGTACAGAATTTATTCCTGACTTACAACATACTGGCCATATTTGTGATGTTTCACTGATTGTATTATTCAATCTAAGTTAGTAAATAGCAGTTAGGGAACCTCTAATGTTTGTTTATTAAAACTGAAACTAACTTTTAACCATTTGTTTGTATTTGTAGCCAGAGCCTGTTAATTATGTCATCTGTTGTTAAAATACAATATTCACTTCTGTTGCTATTTATAGTTATTTAAAATATATTGTGCCTTATTTTGTTTAAGAATTGGTTTACATCAAAAGACACTTTGGTCATTGTTCATGTTTGATTTGTAGTTGTTTACCTTATTTGAAGATAGTGACTAGTCTTTTTCATTTAAAAAAAACATTTTTTTATTGTTCACCATTAATTGAAAGCCTGGCTACTATTCATATTCAGAGATTTTCATGCAGTTTTGAAATGTTCATGTTATTGATTACCATTCATTATTTGTTCATGTTCATCATTTTTTTTTTTACTGAAGTTCCATAATTATTATGTTTATTAGTTACTTCAGCTAATGTAAGCTTTATTTAGTACAAATGGTTCATGCATTGTCACTTAAGAGTCTTACAAGTTTGAAAATTGAAAGCAAGAATGATCTCAGACATTTTATGTAATAAAAGGGATGAAACATGTATCTATGCCTTCTGTCATTTACTTATATTGATTTAATGTTTTTTTTTTTTTTGTGTGTGTAATATTACTTAAAATGTGTACATGAGAAGGGTTGTATTGAATGTGAAAAAAGAAAAGATCTTTATCTTCACTACCATCACTTCTGAAGAAATTAATGTCTTTCTGACAAAGAGTCTGTGAAAGAAATGTGTGCAGGGGGGTGCTGAAAAGTGCCTGGCTTTGGCTAAAAGAAAATAGAGGAGAATCAGTTAATTATGATTTTATCCAACATATTCCCATCTCAGATTCACCCTTATTGTAGTGGTCCTTCATTTTTTTCTAAGCCCTGTAAAAGAACTTGGAAGGTTGGGCCTCCAACCTGGCCTTTCACAGTGCCCTTAAAGCCAGAAACTTTTCAGCATATATATTACATACATATGTATATATGTGTGTGTGTGTATCTTATACGTAAATGGCAATTTCTGTCGATATGTCTGTTACCATCTTTTGACGAAACTTTGCATACATGTTAAACTAACATCTGGTTCAATTATAGGCAAATTAGATTCAATAAAAATCTATAATGTGCCCCCTAGGTAGGTTGGGCTATTTGATAAAATGAGAAGGGTGTAAAGTGTGTTAGGGTGAGGGAAACTTAAGTTGTAAGAACTTCTGAAGTTTTAATAAGTTTTAATGAATAAAGTCATGTGAAACGGTCGAACAAACCTGTAAATAATTTAAAATGAAAAAAAAACCCTCAACGAAGTTTTTTTGCAAAAAATTGCACAAATTTGTCCCGATCATGAGGCCTATCTGTCGGGGAAGGCCTGACATGGAATAAACAAAAATTTATAGAAGACATTCTATTGTAAAAATTTCCTGGCAATGACGGGCTATTCAGCTAGTATTGGATCATCCCATAACTATTGCAATTATTTCAATTGCATGAACGAAAAGTCGGAGGGGGATGGGATAAACTACCTGCATCAACTTGCTAAAAAAGCAGCTAGTAATTTTACCTTGTTATTCTTAGTGCAAGTTTTGAAGAGTGCATTTCGATTTTAACAGTTATTTTTTTTTGAAAGCTATAATGGAAGTGACAAAGGAGCATATTTGGCATATTTTGCTTTATGAGTTCAATAAAGGCAACAACAGAACGGAAAATTGCATATATGGTGATCAGACGATAAGGGTAAGCCAGTGTCAATGGTGGTTCCAGAAATTCCAAGCCAGAAACTACAGCCTAGACGACAAGCCTCATCTTGGAAGATCTGTAGAGCTTGACGAGGACGTACTACAAATCCTAGTGGAACAAAATCCCATCGTAACTGTTGAGGAACTAGCATTCAACCATTCATTGTCTCCTGCGTGCCACCGGAAAAGTCAGCAAATTGGGTCAATGGGTTTCTCACAAACTTTCCAAGTTTAATCGTGCGCAGAGAGTGAATGTGAGCTCTTCTTTGCTATCACGTATCACAAATGAAGCTGTTTTGGACTGAATAGTGACTGGTGATGAGAAATGGGTTCTCTATAAAAATGTCAAACACCAAAGACAGTGGGTAGGGAAAGGAGAAGCACCGGCACCCCAGGCTAAAGAAGGTCTTCACCTACATAAAGTGTTGTTATCTGTTTGGTGGGATATGAAAGGTTTAGTCCACTTTGAACTTTTAAACCCAAACCACACAATAACAAAGGAGATCTGCTGCAAGTAGCTTGAGCAGCTTAAGCCAGCGCTAAAAGAAAAACAACCATCTTTGGTTTCAAGACCTAAAGTGTTCTTCCATCTGGATAATGCTCAGCCACATACAGCAAGGATGACATTCCAAAGGTTGGAGCAGTTTGAATGGGAAACAATGCCCCACCCACCATATTTGTCGGACATTGCTCCATCTGATTATCATTTATTCCGCAGTCTTCAAAATCATTTGGATAGAAAAAATATGAATTCTGTAGACGGGGTCAGAACAGTTGTGGAGGAATATTTTTTGTCACAGACAAGTGAATTTTGGAGGAGGGGGCCTTGCAAGTCTACCAGATAGATGGGAGAGCAACAACCTTCTCAACACTGATTGGGAACCTTAAAGACAAAAACTTCGACGACAACATCAAATGGAAAATCCTTCCCAAGACAAGTCCTATATTAACATGTCAAAAAGATGCTCAATATTTTTCCTGGAAAAGAACCTCAATGACTGTAAATTCCAGGACTAAGATTTTTTTCTTTATGTACGCATTTAAAAAAATAGCAGAAATTAAAGATAGGCCACTCGACACATAATAAACCTTTCAAATCTGATTTACATAATTTTAATATGTTTGTTGGGTTAATTTTCTCCTCTGTGTTTTTCTCTGTCCTTTTTTATGTGCGCATTCTCATTCAAACGTCAACTGCTTCGAACCTAGTTAATAAATCGTCTTGTTTTTAACAGCTTGAAAATTGGCAAAGTAAATTAATAATTTGATCAGGAAACCCTGGGTAGCTGTATTCCATAAGATTTGTGATTTTTATTATAATATAATTATACATACATATATACATACACACACACACACACACTCACATACATGCATACATACACACATACATCTACCAATTTGTTTATCTATCTCTCTCTCTCTCTCTCTCCACACACACACACACACACACACACACACACACACACACACATGGTAACCTCCTCCTACCGGTGCAGTCTACTTCACTTACTCAGCTAATATCATTGGGAACCATTCTCACATTGAAAGTCAATTGAGTTCATTAATTGTTGGTGGATACATCTGAGTATCAGCCAAATGATTGCATTTATCACCTCAGTGTTCTGGCATAAAAATGCAACATTGAATATATTCTTTTCATAGCTATCTCCTGTTCGTTCTGTCAATTCTAAGAGAGATTTAGTCAATAAGAATAAGTACAAAACTTGATCAAAGAAAATGAATGTTGGCACGGAAATGTGCACAAAACATGATCCCCACTCTAAAAAAAAAAAAAAAAGAAATAAAAATATAAAAAAAACATTGTCATTTGGTTCATCATATCATTTAACATACAGCTTGCATATTTCAAATGTCATTACGTGTAGAATTATATCGACTAAAATGCACTGGTTGAAACAGGTCTTATTTCACAGACAAGTTTTACAAGCAAGCCCCATTAATAGGTGTCTACTGTGGTGGTGGTGGTGGTGAATAGTAGGCACTCTTATCTGTGGCTAGCGACAAAGTATATAGTTTTGTAATTTGGTAAAAGTGACAAGTATTACCTGAAATTGAAACACTTGCAAAAACGTTGATTTATGAGAAATTAATGAAAAAGAAAAAAAAATTACTCCAGTGTCAACTGAATTTATGGAACTATTTAGCTTGTCAAATATATTAATTTCAGGGATGTCAGAGTAACAGTGACAATGACGACAATAATGATTACCATCATAGTCAAAAACAACAATATCACGTCTTCTTTATCATTTGTGAGCGACATTCAATAACTATATTATTGATCTTTTATCGTTTATTTGTTTCAGTCATTGGACTGCGGCCATGCTGGGGCATTGCCTTGACGAGTTTTAGTCAAACAAATGGACTTCAGTACTTATTTTTTTAAAAGATTGATACTTATTCTGTTAGTTTCTTTTACCAAACCGCTAGGTTACAGGGTGATAAACAAACCAATACCAGTTATTAAGCAGTGGGGATAGGGCAAACATAGACATAAAAGACACGCACGCACGTATACATACATGGATACATACATACATACATACATATGTACATACATACATACATGCATACAGTTCAAATTGAGAAAGTAGAACAGGTAAAATCCAGCTTTCATATGTTTCCTAGTTAGCAGATCCTCTGCTGTAATAATGACTCAATGAAGGCTGCTCAGCTAGCTACTCATTAGGCCGAAGGTACCTTAATTGTATGAAGGTTACATTGTCCTTCGGGAATCCCAAGTTAGCTCGCCGAAGATAGATGGATGGACGGACGGGTGTGTGTGTGTGTGTATGTATGTCATTCAGTTTTATTTCAAGATTTCTTGCCAATAGAGAAAGAGCCGGTTTCTAACCTCGATCTAAGTCTCCTTCATTGGAATTTCAACATCAACAACAGGGTGGGTGGGTATGCATGTATGTATGTAAACAACAACCTTCCACAAAGTTTTCGTCTATCCAATCCACTTACAAGGCATTGGATAAAGCGGGGTTATAGTAGAAGACACTTGCCCAAAATGCCATGCAGCAGGATTGAATTCAATTGCAAAGTGAGCTTCTTAACCACTCTGCAATTTCATATATATATATATATATATATATATATATATATAATACAAAGAATATATATAATACAAAGCATATATATGCATGTATACACACATATATGTACATACTTACATCTACATGTGTATATAGATGCATATCAGGGTACAGGACGTTAGAACAATGAACTACAGATCACGGAATGAACACATAGGAAGACAGATAGCCACTTGGAATTAATCCTTCGTCAGCTGCCTCTATTCTAACTAGACGTTTCGAAGATAAGGCAGAAGGTACTCTAGAATAGTCTCTTCCTGTGTAGTGGATCGACCCACTAAACAGAGGATTCCAAGGTGGCAAACACAAACCAAGACAGGAAAAAATGGACAGTGAAAACAACATTAAAAAGCTGTACGGCCAAACGCGAATCTGATGTAGAACGCTAACAGTTCGTCTCGCCTTCATAGTGGCTGGAGTGAAAAGAGAGTTGACCACAGGTCACACGTGAGCAGAGAGGATGGTAGAGGGAGGAAGTGGAACAAGGAGGAAGAGAGAGATGTGTATAGCAGTGAAGTAGAAGCCAAGACAACAGAAGGAAGCAGAGCGAGAGGGGGAGATGGGTAAGAAGAAAGATAGATAGAGGGATAGATAGATAGATAGATAGAGTTGCGTCAGAATAATAAAGTACAAACTTACTTGCAAAAAGGACGCGTGCGTTCGATGATGTAATAATACAAAGAATTTATATGCATGTTTACACACATATATGTACATACTTACATCTACATGTGTATATAGATGCATATCATATATGTATGTATACATGCATATGCTCATATATCATTTGTATTATATATATATATATATATATATATATATATATAAACTGCAATGCTAGTTTTTCAGACCATTACGAAAATTTTTTTTACTCTATATTTTGAATTGTCACACTTTTTCCTTGATTTAAGTACCCATCGACAAAATTTGTTTCTCAATACTGATATATTTCTGATTTATTAAAGTTGTATATATTCTTCGCACTTACTTCCTTATATATTGGATTCAATTTTTGGCACATGGCCGGCAATTTTGGGGAGGGGTAAATAAATTATATCGACCCCAGTAATCAACTGGTACTTATTTTATCGACCCTGAAGGATGAAAGGCAAAATCGACCTTGGCGGAATTTGAATTCAGAACCTAGAAACGGATGAAATGCCACTAAACATTTTGCCTGGCGTACTAACTATTCTGCTAGCTCGCCGCCTCTTGATCATAAATCTCTGGCGTTAGATGGTGCCCAAGATTACCGCCCTGATCCGTCAAATTCAGCTGATGGAATCCTGTGAAATGAAGTGACAGCGGATATCTCTAACTGGTCTTCGAGACAGCTATTTTGTTATTCTATCCGCGATGCATAGATAAAATAAGAAAAGAGGAAAAAATGTCGGTGATGATAAGAGGTAAGTAAGGAAATATTTTGCTAATATTATAATACATCTCGGTTATAATGGCTGTTTTTATACCAATCCAGTATAAAGGGATAAAGAAAAAGGAAAGCATACAAAAGAAACGAGACTAGAGGAAATAATCAGTGAAACGTGGTGTCGGTGGCGAAGAACTAAATCATTAGATTAAGCTAAGTTGATTTTTAGTCTTTATATCGCCAGAAAACAAATGTAACCAGTTCTTTTTCTTTCTTCACCCATTATCAGTAATGTAAATGTAATAGAATATTACGGACAGATAACGGTAACATGGTGTAATCTTGGGAAAGTGTACGAGAGAGAGAAAACGTTAGTGAAAATACGATACTGTATGTGTGTGTGTGTGTGTGTGTATACATACTCTGAGTGTGACTGTATACATGCATCCACACGCGTGCACGCACACATACACACACACGTACGTACATACCTACCTGCATGCATACATACATGCACACATACATTCATATACACACACACACATATATACATACATACATGCATGCATACATACATACATGCATGCATACATACATACATACATACATACATACATACATACATACATACATACATGAGGAGAGGTATCAAATCAGAGCAGATATAGGTCTTTCCCTAAGGAACCTTGTTAAACTCTATTTATGAAAATAATAAAAAAAAATGAGCCCGTTCACTTTGAAGACAGGGTATCGGTACTTGGCACGAAAGACATAAGCCATAGAACGAATAGATAATATCAAAAACCTGGCATGGAGTACCGATAAGTTGATGACATCCAACTTTCACTGCTACCTCCATGTAATTCAAGAACAAGAGACCCCCAACCAAATATTTGCAGCGTAAAAAGCAGAAAACATTGACATAACAAATGTAGGCTGCGCAAAATCAAAACTGAAGGCATCGACCACATTATCACCAACTGTGCGAGAATGTCTTCCGTGGTGCCAGAATAGTCTGGAACAGTCTGGATAAGAAAAAAAAAACCATTAACAGACTAACTTGACTATATTGAAACCGAAGGGTCAAAAGAATATTGGTGGAGCTTTAAAATTACAACAGTCATGAAGTTAAAACCTAACCAGCCAGATAATATTGTGTGAGAGCACGAGACCGTGTCAAAAGCCGCCGATGTAGAGGCGGCGATATTTGCGAAACTCCCGAGATCTTTCAGTGATGAGACGAAGGGCAAAAATATGGTCGGTGCCACTGCTCTATCTCTCGGAAGACGAAACTCCGCATCTACAACGCATCGACCCTCTCTATTCTCCTCTATGGAGCAGAAATGTGGCCCTTCTCGAAGACCTTGGCAAAGAGGATTGACGGTTTGGATAGCAGAACCTTGAGATAGCAGAACCATGAGAACCATCGAAAACATCAGGTGGTACCATCACGTTTCCAACAAAGAAATGTGTGTACGCGCGCATCAGCCCGTAGCCTCCCACCTCATAGCTACCCGTCGCATGCATTGGTACGGACATGTCCTCCGTCTCTTGCTAGATCATCCTACCAGGGCGTTACTCACATTCGACGTAGTAGCTACGAGCTGGAAGAGGCTTCATAGCAGGCCAAGCACCAAATGGTTGGACGTGATTGGGGAAGATCTCCAGAGGCTTAACGTCACCTTGGATGATGCGGATGGGTGGCACGGAACCGCCAGCAATGGAGAGCACTGGTGGACTCAGTCGGCTCTACACATGATGACGTCTCTGGGACCACTAACCTGGGATGACCCTCACCAAGCAAGAGCAAGAAGCAAGCAAATAAATAAATAAATTATGCTCTCTTTGGAAATCAGCTGCTCTCAGAACACCAACGTGGTGAGAAATATACTGGAGAAAGACTTCGATGGACTTGTAGTGGCGCGAAATTATGGCCGCCATTAAGGAAGTGTAATCTACGCATGCGCAAGGGACTTACCTTTCCCGGAAGCCCCTCGAATGCGCATGCGTAGTAAACTAGTACTTAAAGCGCTTCGCGCGTTTTCTAAGCCTCTTTAGCACGATGTCTTCGATGCGACAACTTGCTCCGCTGGGATGCCTCAACGAAGCTCTTAATCTCCAGATGCTGATTACAAGTTAACCAGAGGCGACCAGGCTGAATGATACAGGTTTTGTAAAGCCAAGCATCACCAAAATAAAACTTATTTTATTATGTTGTTAATTGTTCACACCTGCCTTTGTTCTACTGTTTCCTAATATATGTTTTTGTTGAAAGGTGATAAAGAGAGACTAATGTCTCAATGTTGCTATCAACCTTTTACAGACTTATTGACGAGGAGTTTGAAAATCCAGCACCCAATACACTATTACTATTACTCGTAGCAGTAGCAGTAGTAGTAGTAGTAGTAGTAGTAGTAGTAGTAGTAGTAGTAGTAATAGTAGTAGTAGTAGTAGTAGTAGTAGTAGTAGTAGTAGTAGTAGTAGTAGTAGCAACAACAGCAACAGCAGTAGCAGCAGTAATTGTTATATTAACTATATTAACTATAGCTACAGAAAAAAAATTGTGATAATGTTCCGAACAATTTTAATATTTCCGTTAATAATAATGGGGCTATCAATAATCTAGAGCTGCATTTGTATCGTTAATTAATATGAATATTAATTTCAAATTTTGGCACAAGGCTAGCAGGTTTGGAAGAGGAGCTGACTCAATCAAATCAACCCCAGAGTTCAACATGTACTTATTTTATCGGCCCTGAAAGGATGAATGAAAGACAAAGTCAACCACGGCAGAATTTGATCTCAAAACGTAAAAACGATCAAAATGTTGCTAAGCATAATGCCCGGGATGCTAACGAATCTGCCAGGTCGCCGCCTTAAGAATAATATTGATATTGATTTCAAATTTTGGCACAAGGCCAGCAATTTTGGGGAGGGGGGTAAGTTGATTGCATCGATTCCAGTACTCAACTGGTACTTATTTTATCGACTCCAAAAGGATGAAAGGTTAAGTCGACCTAGGCGGAATTTGAACTCAGAATCTGAAGACAGACGAAATGCTGCTAAGCAAGAATAATATTAATAGTAGTTTAGTGGCGAGCTTGGCAGAATCGTTAGCACGCCGAGCAAAATGCTTAGTATTTCGTTCCGCTTAACGTTCTGAGTTTAAATTCCGCCGAGGCCTACTTTGCCTTTCACCCTTTCGGTGTCGATAAAATAAGTACCAGTTGAGTACTGAGGTCGTTGTAATTGACTTACCTCCTTCCTCCGAACTTGGCCTTGTGCCAAAATTTGAAATCAACATTAATAGTTGTTTAACACATGATATGATTGAAGTCAACTGTAGAGTACTGTAGTGGCGCCTAATATCAGTCGCCATTCTGGAGAGTTTATCCACGCATGCGCAGGGACTAGTCTTCCGGAAGGAATGCAGGAAGAGTCTCATGCGCATGCGTAGTCATCCAATATCCAATCGTTCCCGCGTATTAATACCTCTTTTGCTCGTTGAACTTCGTGGAAGCTAGACGTCACAATAGCAGCTCTCCGACAACTCTACAATGGAGCCACATAGATAACCAGAGAAGAGAAAAATGACTTCTAACCACACAACTTCATTGACGGCGTCTCATCTAACCAAAAGGCGACATGCTACCGAATTCCCTCCTAGTGTGAGCAGAATTCTACTGTAATAAAATATTTGTTGTGCTGTTAGTTTAGAGTCTGCGTTCCGTTTTCTTCCTTAAGAAATTTAATGTACGGAATTGAGATACACCTAATGGTGTATAACCACTTCCCTACAGTACCAAATAGTCGCCATCGCCTTTTGAATAGTCATTGCTTGAGATATAACGTCGTTTATAGATGAACCGTTTATAATACACACCAAAACTCGACAAAACTTATATATCTTGGATCATCCACTGATTTCAAAGGAAGTTATTTACCTCACCTCAGTTGATTTTACTTAATTAAATGCAGATCACCCGCCTCATTTTCAAATTATAGCCACCACCTCAAGAAAATAATGTTTCTTATGACATTATTTGCACTAGCGTAGTTAGAGTGTGTACCGCCCGGGGCGGCCCTTCTGTTTGCCGCACCCGGACCCCACAAAAAACGCATATTACCTACAGTAGACCCAAAAGTGGTACCCCTTTAAAAGTGCCGCCCGGAGTAGACTGCCTCCATCGCCCTCCCTCCCTCCCCTAGCTACGCTAGTGATTATTATTATTAAAACTATATGACTGTATCAAGGTGTCCGCTCCCCATGCGATTTCTGTAGCAAAGAATCTATTTAAATATTACAAGAGAAGTGATCTTCTACTTAACAGACAGCATAATACAATTCTTGCTGCCATTCCTTTAGATTATTTACTTTTTACTATACGTGTACATACTCCAATCATCTTAGATAACTATTTACCTGTACTTTAATATAACCACCCCCTCCTAGCCTTTATCTTTTTCTCTTCCAATATAAATGAAATCATCCAAGCGTAGTTTGATCTTAGCATAGCTTTTACTCTAATGGAACTTCAAGGTTCTTAACCGTATGTTTATAGTTATATAATATATTTACTGCCCCTCCTTATATTTTCCAACCTTATCTTCTCTCCATTTTGTCCATACTCTTTGTCTCTTAACTAATTTTCTACATTATTTTAAAATTTCTCTTCCAACTCTTGCATGTTCTGCACACTCGGATGTTTATAAAGTATATAAGCCACTAGAAGCTTAGGGCTGACATTTGCATAGCAAGGGATCTCTAGTTAGCTTCTTCCCAAATCCTTTCTCCTTTAATAGATTTTCTTTTATCTCTCGTCTCTACTCTATATTCTTCTTGCTTCATGTATGATATATCTGATTTTGTCTCCACATTTTCATCTGAATGGTCTTTTATTCACTTTGATTTTTCTTCCTTCTTCTTTTATCTGTTTTCTCTATCTACTTTCCCTTACTCTCTCTCCCTCATTTTTACTAATACGATTTTGCCTCTTACTTCTGAGCCTTCATCTCAGTGCTGTATTACTTCTCTTTTCCCCTCCTCCGCTGTCTTTTATTGGTGTAGTGCCTTTTTGTATATTGTATGACTACTTGATTTTTCTTTGCATATCTTCCTTCTGATGAAAAGGTACGTTGAAGTATCGCTTGCAGCTTGAATTGATTAACGTTTCATTCTTATGTGTTAATATTAATTGTTGCCATTTCGCTATGTTTTGATGCATCATTATGTACACCTGTTTGCATAATATACATTATTGCAACAACTAGTCACCAAATTTTTGAAACAGCTGTAAAGGACTTTTTCTTCTTAATTATATTTATGTTTATGTAACATCTTTGTAAATGATTTGATGCCGTATATTACTGTTTGCCATTCTTTTATCTTACTATTATTCGCTCGACCCATGCATTTCTTCTTGTCAACTCTTGTTCTACTGCTCTATTTCCCCCATGATTAGGACGCTGGATTTTAAGAATTCGATCTAGTTTGAGTACTAATCTGGTGATTATCTATTCTATGCCTTTATTGGCGTCATCTCTCCCATTGTACATGTATGTATGTGTAGTGAAACCTCTCCCTCGGGCATTCAATCATAAATGATAACGAAGCTGCTAACATCTAGCCTTCGGCTGCCTTGGACCCTTCTGTCCACCATCCTGATTGGTTCTTATTTGCGCGGCAATTGTCCTCATGTTCTGCTTGCTAATGGTGCATTACGTCCAATCGTGGCCTTCAGATAAGGTCACGTGAGAGAGAGTTTTTCTGGGTTTCTGGTGAGCCCTATTTCAGCTATAAATAAGAACCAATTAGGATGGT
This sequence comes from Octopus bimaculoides, assembly GCF_001194135.2. NCBI lineage: Eukaryota > Metazoa > Mollusca > Cephalopoda > Octopoda > Octopodidae > Octopus > Octopus bimaculoides. Next base: position 32,971,038 of record NC_068995.1, read on the forward strand.
GGACAGAAGGGTCCAAGGCAGCCGAAGGCTAGATGTTAGCAGCTTCGTTATCATTTGTGATTGAATGCCCGAGAGGTATGTATGTATGTATACACGCACACAAACACACGCGCGCGCACATTTTAAACATGTGCGTGTTTGTGTTTGTGGAGAGAAAGACGCAGAGGTCCCAATTAGACTCGTGGATAAGAAGATGCGCTGAGTAAAAACAACAGTATTTTATAGCGTTTCGTATGACAAAACAGGACTTTAAGTTCTCGTCAATTGTGTATAGCTTCAGTTATTAACAGCAATGTATCGTAGCTCTTTACGGTATCTATTTAATACTTAGAGACTTCCTCATTGGGAATATTTGCTAGAAATACGCCACAAAACTAGCAGATCAAGTTCTTATCAACTCAGCCATCTTCAGCTTACATTAACGACATCGTAAGCACCTACCTAAAGAAAAATCAGAACAAAAGAGAAAAACACACATAACAAAACTACAGCAATAAAAAATAGTGATTAATTCGTTTTCTACATTTTTGTAGTTGTTCTGCAACTGCCGCGAGGTAAACAATATATCATGCTAAGAATTTCACTGCTTCTATTATTTTCATCTATCAGAAGAGTAAAAAAAGTCACCAAATAAATCGTTAACATCCACTAGTAAAATGAATTATAGCTGGGGGGTGTTTGAAGTTAACGTCATCGTTGTGTCAGTTACTTCACATCAAAGTTTTAGTTGTCATTTAGACTAACAAATTGTCTGGGTGGGTTATTTTTACGATTTTCCCGTCTTTTATATCTATATATTTACAGGAGAGAGATAAAATTATAACAAATCTGTTGTGGAATTCAGTCCAGTCCAGAAATTTCGCTTAGCGACACAGACGACATCCAGAAGAATTAAATATAAGCAGTTATTTCCACCACACTTTAACACGAACGTTTCGAAGGAAGGTGCTTTAAGAGAAGATAAACCATGTACATATATTTGCGAATTAGTCTTCATATTTTCCTCGTGTATATCATAATGATTAAAACCAGTACACTGAGAGTATGTCGGATATGTCAACAGAATTCCACTTGTTACCCACCAAAATGTGTCTGTTGTAAAGATTCTCTACCTACGAATGGAGAAAATATAAAAGATTTCCCACAAATTGTTTATTTCACATTTGACGACGCTGTAACTCTTCAAACAACGAAAATGTACAAGAAGTTGTTTTCGGCCGAGAGGAAGAATCCGAATGGATGTCGAATCAAGTTCACTCTATTTGTTTCTCACAATTACACGGACTATCACCTCGTGAATGAATTTTATAAACAAGGAATGGAAATAGCTTCTCATAGTGTAAACCACAGAAGTGATATAAATCTTGTTCAAGTTAGAAAGGAAATACTTGGACAAAAAGACAACTTAGTGCGTTTCGGAAATGTTCCTAAAGAGGAGATTATCGGGTGGAGAAGTCCTTTCCTTAAACCTTTCGGAGACAAACAGGTTGAAATTCTCAAAGAAGGTGGATATATTTATGATGCAACTCTAACTTATTCTAAAAGACACAGAAAAGCAATATATCCTTTCACGCTGGATTATGGCTGGCCATTTCGTTGTCAAATCCCAAACTGTCCTGAGATGCAACATCCTGGCTTTTGGGAGGTACCTGTTGTGTCTGTGACAGATAAAAACACACTGTATGACTGTGTATACACTGATGGTTGTACTTTTCCACCGACAACCTATGAAGAAGCTTATAGATATTTATGGAACAATTTTTTGGACTATTACAATGGAAATAGGGCTCCAATGGGTGTACATATGCATGCAGCTTGGTTTTTCTATAATTACCCCGATGATCCATACCGTTTGAAAGCAATGGACCGATTTATTCGAGAACTTTTGAAAAAACCAGATGTTCACATCATCACGATCAAGCAAATGTTGGAATGGGTTAAAAATCCTGTTAAAAACTCTGAGATTAATTCATTGAAATCTTGGCAATGCGATTCTTCAAATGATTTTATCAAAAATTTCTTGCAGCAGTACAAATATAATGATATTCACAAAAATGAGAGCCTATTACAAAACCAATTCAAACCATATTTGAAGGAGAAATATACTGCGAAGGAAAATCGATTATATAATATATCAATATTAGAAGACAGTGATAATATCGCAAGTGGTTCAAATTCCGACAACTTATGGATGTCTCAAAACAAACTAACAGATTATAAAGAAAGAAGAGCAAAAGAAGAAATAAAGTCTCTTAACACCGGGGCAGAATCAAGAAAGAAACCAATGCCAGTAACTGAACATGTTAAGACGAAGACCCGTGAGTGGGTAGCTAGAAATTTTAACTTAACTGATGGCTGGAATCAGAATGATCAATCTCAATTTTCCAGCTACATCAAAGAATCAGTACACAAAGAACACTTAAAACAGATGAATACCAAGGTCTCCCAGCAAAATGGCAAGGAAAACAAGAAGAAGAAAATATATAATCAGAAACAACTAACAAAAAACGTTGACCATTCTAGAATATTTTCTGGAAGTTATTTCCCAAGATATCATATTAATCAGCCAAAAGATTTCCGAGAAAAACTAGATGTGTACAAGAATGGAACAGTCGTATCAATGGATAAATCAGAAATTTTCTTTAAAACTCCCCAAAATAAAACGCTAACAAGACATTTGCAAGGACGAACGTCTCAGAACATCCTAATGAGATACACTAACACTAAAAGAAACCGTTTAAACATCTTAACAGTTAACCAATCATCTAGCTTGGGTTCTTTAATGACTAGTAGAAGTATTAATAACAACAGCAGTGGAAACAACAATATCGATATCAACTCACCATATATAAGAAGGAATACAAGCTTTGCTTTAGACAAACAGGTACTAAAAGCACTTCACCAAGCTGATGATGTATGGAAAACATCAGTTATTGCTAACGAAACTAGCCAACCATTTAAAAGTAACTTCCAGGCTAGAGCTGGTGTTGGAAATCAGGAATTTAGCTCTAGATATTCAAAGAGAATATCCATTAAAAGCAAGAATGTGAAGAACAATACGTTTAAGACATGTCAGCAGGGAAAGAATTGTTTATTGCCTTATTGTCGTTGCATGAATGCTAATGTAGGTATAGCTAAGATGGACGATATTCCTCAATTTGTGTATTTCACTTTCAACGGACCTATTACTAATCAATTCTTTTACAGTATGATCTCTTTGTTTAATCTATCGCATCTAAACCTCAGATGTCCCATAAAAGCTACTTACTTTGTTTCGGATGAAGGCACTAGTTATGACCTCGTCAGAAAATTATATGAAGCTGATATGGATATTGCCCTTCAGGGGAATAGTACTTCGTTCTACTCAAACAAAAGTATGTTAGCTTTAGATATTCAAAGCCAAAAGTTTAAAATGACTCATGGTGCTGGTATCCCAGCTATTAATATAACTGGTTGGCGTTCTCCAAGTATGTTTCCTTTGGGCGATGATCAAATGAAGATTTTGCAAAAAGAGCATTTTATTTACGATTCGACGTTGATTTACAAACAAGGTTGTTATAGGTGGCCTTTCACTCTTGATTTTGGGTGGGGAAGAACTTGTCCCATTGGAAAATGTCCAACTGGCAATTTTTACGGATTTTGGGAAGTTCCAGTAATACCACTATTAGACAAATATAATTACACTTGCGTCTATGCCGACGGCTGTTTATTTAATCCAACTACTGCAAAAGATACTTTGGATTTTCTTCTGAAAAATTTAGCAGTTCATTACCAAGAGAAAATTCCCTATGGAGTCCAACTGCGACACGACTGGTTCAATCCCTCACAGAGGCACAACTTGGAAGGTTTGAAAAACTTTATCTCTAAATTGGTTAACATGTCTGATGTTTATATTGTCAGTATTGCAGAACTTATCCAGTGGATTAAGCAACCAAAAACTTTGCAACTAATGAAAGAAAAAACGTGTTGAAAAACTGCTTAAAAAAACTTCTATAAATGGATATATATTTTTGGCATTAAAACTGTATAAATTCTATTCAGTTTAAATCCAGTTTACTGTACAACTAGTTTTAATTTGAAAAGTATAATGCGTAATCATAGAGAAAACGTTTGACAAAATCTTGATGCAAAAAGAAATGGTCATTTAATGATGGAAAACTGTTTGCTCAAACATAACTCTTGTCTACATATTGAGTTTGCTTTTGTACCTCTCCTTCTAGATTATTAAAGTGACTTAACCTAAAGTAAGTTGTTTTCATATCTCCAGCCATTAAAGTCACCCTCTTTAATTAGGTGGATGCCATCCTAACTATTTACGGTTACTCGTCATTAAATGTCTTTTCATTATATTGCGTCAAGACTTTTCTATTTGGCTGCCAAGATTTCAAAAATCAAAGTTTATCGAGAATTTTAAAATTTGGTAGAATTATGTAGTTTTCCAAGCTGAATTGCTGGAGTTAAAACGTTAAAAAGGTTTAAAATTTGATCATTTTCACGTCATTTTGTACGTGACTTCACATTTTGTCAACATCTTGAAAATAGCACTTGTGTTTTTATATGAAACCGTAAACAAATGAATTACACACGACATAAAACCCCTCATGACTTTTATTATTTTTTTGGAATTTTCAGAAAATGTTTGCGAATTTGTATTCTATATGCGGGACTTAATACTATTATGCCAAAAGAAAAAAAAATTGTGGGGGTATGTGATTTAGCTGTTATTTTTAGCATACCTTACAACCACCTTAATAACAAAAAAACATGAATAAGCAACACATATTTTGTAGTTTTAAGCATTCAATATGCATTTTATACGATAAATAGCACATTACAAATTAAATCTTTCTCAAAATAAAGTTATAGCACAAACTTATAAGATTTATCCAAAAACAAAATAGCACATTACAAATTAAATATTTTTAAAAAACAAACATCTAAACAACCTTCCCAGGACCAACAACCTTAACTGGATGACAGAGCAGGTCCTCCGCACATACTTCCCTAATTTAGCTGTTATAATGAACAGCTGTGCAATGGCTCATCCCCAGTTCTTCAACACAAAACCGGACTGAAGTCAATTCCTTAACCCATGAGTAAAGGAAAAACACTGCAATCCTAAGATGAAGGGAACCACCTTCAAGCCATATATCTTTCCTCACTGACACAGACTCCATGCATCCTTGGCGAGTGCATCGCCAATACATATTCCCACCACGTTTTATTGTATTAATGAAATGCTTCTTCGTTTTGCTTAATTTTCTTTTGGGTATAACACCCTTTTCTTGCAAGTACGAAACCACATCCTCCTTTGGTGCATGATTTAAGGCCTATTTGGCTGCTATTTTTAGCACATATGACAACCATCTCAATGACTGGAACATATTAGTCAACATGTGCTTTCACGCACACAAAGGAGTTCTCATGTTTGCCTTGTTAGTATGGAAACAGGCATGAATGTGCATGTGGCTTACGGTTGGCTAAAATTACCCCAAATTTTCAAACTTTGATAGCTAATAACGCTTTATTTATTGATTTATGGCAAAAATTATTTTCATGGTATTGATTAACATATAAAAGTATATCATTACACTGAATATGAAATCCATGAAATTGACCTTGGCAGCCAAACAGAAAAGATCCGACACTATGTGTGCATATTCATATATATATTGGTTTCATACGTGTGTGAAAACGCCACGTGTGCGTATTTATATATATTGGTTTCATATTTTGATACAAGGCCAGCAATGTCGGGGAAAAGAGTAAGTCGATTACTTCGGCCCCCAACGATCAATTGGTATTTATTTTATCGACTCCCGAAAGAATGAAAGGTAAAGTCAACATCGGTGGGTGTTAAACTCAGAACGTGCAGACGACTAAATGCTGTTAAGCATTTCCCCCAGCGTGCTAACGATTCTACCAGCTCGTTGCCTTCGTATTTGTATGTATTGCATGTGAGTATCATACACTCAAATTGTGTCTTGTTATATCTCTGTGCTTTATCCCCCCCCCCCCCAGTTATATAGTTTATCCCCTAAAACAATCTACGAACAACTTGCTTTCTAAGAAATATTTGTTATTTCTTTGTTATGTTATTTGTGGTTGTTTCTGATCTGATGCAACGCTTCACGATGAAGAAGTTTTTATAGATATACCAACGAACCAAGAAGTTATAAGAATCGCCATCCTCTAAATAAAACCCTCTGCCTCTTAGGTAATATCATGTTAATTTCAGTCGTAAAAAAAATATAATATAATGACTATATCCACTCATTTATTATTTATATTTTTTCTTCCAGAATTTTTGTTGCCTTTTGCAACATTGTCAATGGATGTTGACTATCAACATCCATTGACACGGTTGCAAAAAGGCAACAAAAATTTTGGAAGGAAAAATATAAATAATAAATGAGTGGAAATCGAACCGGTGAGTGTGTTAGATAATAAGGCATTAAGACAGTATGACTCTTCCTAGATACCACATAATTTACTTCAATACACGAATTCATATAAAGAATCTTGCAAACCAGATACAGAAACGAGGTATAATGACGATATATTCCAACTAAATTTAAACTATAAATAGATTTCAGCATTGCGTTTGTCTTCTAAAAAATTTGTTTATCATTTATTGGCAATCGCATCATTCTCTATTCTAATACAACCTACTTAACATACATACAGGTCGTATGTCCTAATAATATTATTGCTAAATCAACATTCATCACCGATCTCCAGCTAGCCTGGGCGGAGTGGGAAAACTTTTACATATACGATTGTTTCTTGGTCGAGTACTGGGCTTTTCACACTGTACTGTGCACTGTCTAAAGACAGCTATAATTATGCAGTATAACTAGTAAAATCAGAGATAGATAGATAGATAGATAGATAGATAGATAGATAGATAGATAGATAGGAGAGAGAAAGGGGGAGATGTGTGTGGGGGACAAGCCTTGAGGTTTCTGATAAATGAAAATATTTCAACAAGGAATCGAAGCTAAGTTACCAATGCAGAGTGTCTGTAACTGCGAAGTCAATAACCTTGGTAACCCCCAAATCTTTTGAAAAGGTTGCAAGACGCAACGAAAATTTTAGGAAAATAAAAATAAGAAATAAGTGGAAATTTTACCGGTGTGTGTTAAATTATAAGACACAAAAAGAAAATGACTCTCCCCAGACACAACAGAAGGTAAAAATATTACATGTAAAAACGGCTTAGGTTAAAATGGTTGAGATAAGAATGGTAAATGTGCACCAATTACTATCTATAAATGTAAATATATAATCTAAATATAGAAGCTGAACATGTAGAAGTTGTCTATAGCTATCCGCTTTCTCTTTGATTTTCAAAGAGACATTCACATCAACAGGGCGGCTGGGGACGATGACAGTATATGCAAGATGCACAACAGAAGTTTTGAAACATTTATTAATTTCAAAGAAGTACAAAGCTCTAATCTCTTTCAAAGTTGGCTTCTCTGACTTGAATGCACTTGTAGTACTCCAACCACTTCGTGAAGGTTTCATGGGAGTCCTCCAAAGTGAAAACGTCTAGGATCTTGGTCACATCTTCTTTAATTTGGGGAATAAACATACGTCACAGGGAACAAGGTCAGGACTGTAAGGAGGGTAAGGAACAGTTTTGATGCCCACTTCTGTGAAGTAGTTTGGTTACAAGGATGGAATCATGGATTGGTGCATTTCTGGCCTTTTGTGACGAATTCTCTTCCTGAATTCTCTCAAAACCTCCACAAAGTACTCTTTATCAAACGTCTGGCCATAGGCAACCCAGCGAACGTAAATGATTCCCTTGCCGTCAAAAAATGGGATCATCATGAACTTCCTGGTCGACTTGCTGTGCCTGGCCCCTTGTATTCGGCTCTTACGAGTTAATCCATAAGCATTCTGGAGCATTTCATAAGTTTCTGTAGCGTTTTTGCCCGATTTGACACAAAACTTTATTGCACAACGAACTTCCAAATTGTCTTCACGACCTGTAGTAACGCCGTACGCATGCGTAGTCTCACGCATGCGTGGAATTCAACAACCAAGCTTTCCCGCTTTGATCGATCTCTTTCTTGCTGGTCAGCGATTGAGCAAGGACGTGTCTAGCTGTCTCTCCATCTTTCGAACTCACGCTAGACAGCTCACATCAATATACCAACGTCCCAACAACCATGTTCTGACACACCGAAGACGTCTCAACAAACAAGATTAAAGATGTATATTTTCCACCATGAATAAATATTTGTTATGTTGATAGTCTGGAGTTCAGCGTTCCGTTCATATTCCTAATTTAATATAGGAAAGTCAGGTGTACATCTAATGATGTATAACCCGCTTTCCTATAGACGTATAGTAATGATATACTAAAATTCCAATAATTTAGGACAGTTAAAACTTCTCCTAAAAAAGAAGTCTCAAAATTTCTGGAATGCACCTCGTACATTTATTTTTTTTTTTTTTTACTTTTCCAATCAACGACATCCGCCCTGTTTGCAATTGGAGGAAGTTTTGATGGGGATGTTTCACTAATATTCATCGTCTTGATGTTTATGTATATATTCAATATTAGGGGTATTCTCTATATTTATCTCAAAACACTTTTTTTATGGCATTGTATGTTGTTTTAACGACAACACCATGTTGCATCACGAAGTGATGGCATATTTGAACTTGCTAATCACATGTGTGATGTCTTCCACAAAAACCTAACATAATCGGCATTTTCGATTGCATTTTGGGGATCCATTGTCTTTTTTTTTTTGTGTGTGTGTGACAATCTCTTGCTCTTGGATTACAAATGCATAGCTTTCGAAGTGTGATTTGTTGTAGCAATCATAAGTCCGAGAAAAGGCTGCACTTCATGCTGATATTGCTGTCTTGAGTCTTCAGGAAACATAGACATGCATAGTTTATTGCTTGGATGTGCTGAAAGTTTTAGGCCCAGGCAATCCTTAAGGTATGTTAGTCCGGTTGTTTTTGACTGCACATTTTGTCAACATCCTGAAAATAGCACTTGTGTTTTTATATGAAACCGAAACCAAATGAGTTACGCACAACATATATAACTTTTATTCTTTGGAATTTTCAGAAAATGTTTGCGAATTGTAGGGTTGCATGATTTAAGGCCTATTTAGCTGTTATTTTTAGCACACTTCACAACCACCTCGATGACAAAAAAAAAAACAACAAAAAAACAAAAAAACGAGTAAACAATACGTATTTTGTAGTTTTAAGCATTCAATATGCATTTTATGCAATAAACAGCACATTACAAATTAAATCTTTCTCAAAATAAGAAACTTATAGCACAAACTTATAAGATTTATCCAAAACC
>NC_068995.1:32980776-32982278 GCF_001194135.2 Octopus bimaculoides
CTCCATCTTTCGGACTTACGCTAGACAGCTCGCTTACATCTACATAACAACGTCCCAACAACTATACTCACACACACACAGAAGCTGTAACAACAAGAGCTAAAGATATATATATTTACCACCTGAATAAAGTGTTGTTTAAGTTGATAGTCCGGAGTTCAGCGTTCCGTTTATATTCTTTAATTTTATATAGGAAAGTCAGGTATACATCTAATGATGTATAACCAACTTTCCTATAGGCTCATCCCCAGTTCTTCAACACAAGGCAGGACTGAAGTCAATTCCTTAACCCATGAGTAAAGGAAAAACACTGCAGTCCTAAGATGAAGGGAACCACCTTCAAGCCATATATCTTTCCTCACTGACACAGACTCCATGCATCCTTGGCGAGTGCATCGCCAATACATATTCCCACCACGTTTTATTGTATTCATAAAATGCTTCTTCGTTTTGCATAATTTTCTTTTGGGTATCATGCTGATATTACTACCATCTTCAAGTCTTCAGGAAACATACCCACGCATAGTTTATTTGTTTGGGTATGCTGAACGTTTCAGGCCCAGGCCATTTCTGAAGTATGTTAGTCCGGTTGTTTTGGATTTGTATGGGAGGTCATCAGGAGGAGAGTACTTCCTGAAGAGCTCACAGCTGAAACTTATGGTGTTACCTCTTCTCTTTTCAGCACTAGGTTTATCTATTTGTTTTTGCTGCTGTTATTTACAGCTGTAGTCTAACAGAGACTATAAGATATTTGAAGGCTATCTGCACTCTACCCTCTACCTCCTTCGTCACTTCTTACGTAGAGCCAGCCGATGAAGTTTCCAGTTGATGTGAAGATCTTGCAGATTTTAATGTTTATGGAGTGAATTTCCTCTCCAAATCAGTCAAGTATTCCATATGTTGGTGTTTGCACTGATATTGCGAAGGTATTGTAGGATATTGCCTCATTGTAAGAGGAGTGTTCCGACTACCATATTTTTCTCTGTCTGCTGTGGTATTTTCAGATCATTCTATTTTTATTTACAACACCCTCGTATGATATGTTTTCATCAATGTCTAGGTATTTGTAGTATTCTTTGTGTGGAACAGGAGAGATAGAGAGACTGTTGATGCATAGGTTTTGGGTTTAGAGTACTGATTTTTCACGTTCAACATTCGAATACAAACATTTCGAACGTATGTATGTATGTCATTCAGTTTATTTTAAGATTTCTTGCCAATAGAGAAAGAATCGGTTTAGAAGGCTCCTTCATTAGAATTTCAACATCAACAACAGGGTATTTTTGTATGTATGTATGTATGTATGTATGTATGTATGTATGTATGTATGTATGTATGTTTTATGTATGTATTCTCATGCATATAGTTGCATATCTAGACATGCTCATATATATTTAAATGATAAACTTCTAGAAAGTTTTACTGATTTTTACAGTTCCAGTGATGGATTGGATTTGTAGTCTTCGAATTAGCTTTCTCCTTTCCAGTGTTGAGAAGCCTAA
>NC_068995.1:32982954-32986212 GCF_001194135.2 Octopus bimaculoides
AACGAGACCTTCGAAGACGAAAGCGGGTTAGGGTTCCATGGCAACGGCGGTCGAGCAAGGGGCAGTCGGTCCTAAGAAGTGGGCGAAAGCTTTCACGAAAGGCGCTGGATCCGTCGTCGTAGCAAACGAACGAACGATTGTATACGCGGCCGGCCTCGCATCGAAATGGAGTCGGGTTAATATTACCGAACTCGAACTAGGAGAGTGCCCATCTGGCAGGGGGAACGTGACGCACTCCTTGTGCGTCCGTCGTCAAAGACGGCAGCCGGGCAAAGCAATCGAGCCCTGAGATCTCTAGGCAATCCTATTTGTGTTCTGCGTGATCCTGCTTGTGTGTTATGTACCGAACTGTGCTACCTGTCTGTAGGGTGCAGAGTGTGTCTGTCTTCCTTTGTTGCTAAGAGGAAGCCTAGCAAATTCCGCCATACTGAATTGGCTCGCGTCGCACCGGGTTGGTTTGCCCCGGACATGCTTCTCAGTCATGCTGGAATGAAAGGTTACTTTCTCCCGGGGTGGCTATATGGTCATGTCCCCACTCCCCCGTGATACACTAGTTGACCAACAAAGTACTGGACATGAAATTCCCAGCTGCACCATCAGCGTTCCATCGTCGCTGACAGTCAGCGTTCGTTCGTTGACCGTCGACGTTCGTCCAACGCTAACGCTAGAAAGATCGAGTCCATCTCTGACAACTACCTATTGTCTATCATTATTCACCTCTTTCTTCGCACGCCCGCTTTCTTCCTACCTACTCTTCCCCAACCTTCTCTACTCCACTCTTTTTGTCCCTCTTCCTTCACTTTTTGGTACCAAAAGACTATCCAATTTTTTATCACTCATCATTTTTCTACTTGACTAGTGCCTAGGTAAGACATATTTTCATCTGCCTAGCATTCACTTCAGACCTCTAGCTTGTCTTATCTTTTCAATTTTCATTTTTTTCCTTCCTTCTTTCTATCTTTCTTTCCTTCTAGCTTTCTTCCCTTCAATTTCATCTCTCTATCCTTCTGAACCCTCTCATCGTACCTTTGTAGTGTCCCACATTTTGAAATACTTGCAATTTTTATTTTTACTGTTTATGTTTACTTCTCTTGATAAGCATTTTCATATACAAAATATATTTCACATTATTACATATATGTTACTCGTTTAATTCAAATCAAAAATACGCAAATGTATATCATAATGTTTTTTTAGTTTTTTCGAAGTGTGATGAATTTTAAAGTTGTTAAATGAAAAAAATATTTAATTTTCTATCTGATAACAATGTCGAACAAGTTTTAATAAATTAATAAAAAATAATTAAGAGAAGCCCTACTTTTCTAATATGAAAATGTTGACCTGCTTACACTTTTTAAAATTTTTCCCTTTATTTTAAGCTCTGTATTCTATGTCAAGTCTATCAGAAGCAAAAGTGAGGAAATTTTCAGATTTCTTCGGTACTGCATCATGTCAAGAGAATGCAGGATTTTTGGAGATTACAGTGATGTAATTCAGTGAAAAAATTAATGGCAAATCATTTCCAAGAAGTGCCATCGAAATTTTGTACGTCACAAAAACAATTTGTACCTGGAAAGACATTCAGCTTTCCCAAGGATGCAAAGAAACGCTCATACTGCCAGTCTGGTTCAAGGAAGCTGTAGCGAACACTCGAGTGAAATTCCTCTCTTCTCTTTATTACGTATACGTGCATTCGAACGTAGCAGGTAACAGCTAGCCTTTGGCCGCTATTGGGACTTCGTTGTGTCCATTACTTTGATTGGTTGGTATCGGTGCAATTTGTCTCTTACTCTGTCGCACCAATCTGCAGCGTATAACCAATCGGAGCTCTAAATAAGATCACATGAGATAGCCTCTTCTCAACCCAGTTTTGAACCTACAGCTCCTTATAAAAACCCAGTTTCTCCTCGTCTCGATGTTTTGGGTTTCAGACCTTTTAAGGTCTAGTCACTGACCACACAAGACACAGCCAGTCCAAGTGACAACGCCAGACGACAACACCCGTCCAACACCATTATGGTAACCTCTGTCTTCGTCGCCACCCTCATCTTCTTAACGTCATCAACATCATCTCTACTTACACAGCTCAACAAGCAACTCACCCAGGTTCTAACACAGCACTGTTCGTGAATTACTTCACCATGGACCAACAGCGAATATACAACTTGCGAGAACTCCTGTACCAAGTGACCCAGGCAGCAGCATTACAGCCACAACTTCACATACGACATGTACTGCGTACGACAAGTACCGCAACTGGCTCAGCATCATGATCAGAACTACTTGATACAGTATTTCAACTACCAAGTACAATTGACTACAAACTGGTACTTACATTTCTTGTGTCTATGAACATTCTTCTAACTTCTCATTATAGACTCTTTCCCTGTTTTTCTTTATTGCTATTTTTATATGTACTTAACGCACACGCAACTCGTCTCTGACAAAGATGTATCTGATCCCAGCCAGTCTCCGCTTTCATCTCCACCAGACGACTGCATACATGGTTGCTGTATGAACACCACACGACCAACGACTACCTCTACACACCACCAACAGTACGTCAACATTGTCTACAATATCAACAGTCCAGCCTAACCACGAAGTCTCTCACACATCTTTGTTGTAACCTGTTATGTTATTTTGTTTCATGTATGGCAATCATTGTATTTTATAACGGAGAATAAATCGTCGCTTACCAGTTCATTTTCATCTTTTATATACATTTATACATTATCTGTATTAACCAACTCTGTTATAATTGGTGAATCCCAGCATAATACATTGATCCGTTGTAAAGCCATGTGGCTTCATTATGATATTCAGCATGATGCTGTTATCTGTATAGGAAAGTTGGTTATACATCATTAGATGTATACCTGACTTTCCTAGATAAAATTAAGAATATAACGGAACGCTGAACTCCAGACTATCAACTTAAACAACATTTATTCAGGTGGTAAATATATACATCTTTAGCTCTTGTTGACAGTTGTTACAGCTTCTGTGTGTGTGAGCATAGTTGTTGGGACGTTGTTATGTAGATGTAAGCGAGCTGTCGAGTGTAAGTCCGAAAGATGGAGAGTGACAGCTAAACACGTAAAGAGACTGTCTCCAGAGTTGGTATGTTGGAGACACTGCTTGACACGTCCATGCTCATGGCCGGCCGACTGAGAAAGAGATAGAATTAAGCGGGAAAGCTTGCTTGTTTAATTCCACGCATGCGTGAGACTACGCATGCGCACGGCATTACTACAT
>NC_068995.1:32987622-32992377 GCF_001194135.2 Octopus bimaculoides
TCTGTATAGGAAAGTTGGTTATACATCATTAGATGTATACCTGACTTTCCTAGATAAAATTAAGAATATAACGGAACGCTGAACTCCAGACTATCAACTTAAACAACATTTATTCAGGTGGTAAATATATACATCTTTAGCTCTTGTTGACAGTTGTTACAGCTTCTGTGTGTGTGAGTATAGTTGTTGGGACGTTGTTATGTAGATGTAAGCGAGCTGTCGAGTGTAAGTCCGAAAGATGGAGAGTGACAGCTAAACACGTAAAGAGACTGTCTCCAGAGTTGGTATGTTGGAGACACTGCTTGACACGTCCATGCTCATGGCCGGCCGACTGAGAAAGAGATAGAATTAAGCGGGAAAGCTTGCTTGTTTAATTCCACGCATGCGTGAGACTACGCATGCGCACGGCATTACTACATCTGCTACTATGGCGAAAGAGTTCGGCATAACAGAATTACAACGCCTAGGGAAATTGCCTTCTTGACTTATGTTCGAAACTTGGGGCGACATTACACGAAAAACCACTGCACATAGCCGTTCCGGTCACCACACGAAAAAGCAGTTAGCACTTTTCGTCATTCCGTTGGGCGAGGTTGGCGGACCTCGCTAACTCGCGTACGGTTTCGTATGGGGAATCAAGCAGACGTTGATTCCGGCGAATCACGTTTTTGGGTATCGCCCGTGCCAGCTGGCACAGACTCAACCCCCCGTCTCTTCTGGCGGCGTAAAGGAAGCTAGTAGACGTCATCTCCGGAAGATGCAGGATCCTTCGTGTCCCCGCGCGCACGACTCTGAATAAGCAGCCGATTCAGTAACAATAAGTAACCTAACAAGCATTAAAAATTATTTTCAAAACGGTCAGATTCTCTGGTAGGAAAGGCCTAACATTACAATGGCATGAACATGACAGGAAACTTCGCATATCTCGTGAAAGAATTTGCCGAAGAATGCAGTGCAAAAGTAAGTCAGTGACTTAAACGCCGAGATAATTTCCTATCTGATATCATACAAAATAAAATCCTACAGGCATATGCTCATAACATCCTGCATGAAATCAGAAAAAGTTGAAGATTCCATATTTATTGGTATTAAATGTGACGGCACCACTGATTGCTCTGGCATGAAACAAGAATCAATCTTTATCTGTTATGTTTCTGAAGACCTGGATACCCACAAAGATTTTTTCGATTTTTATAATCCTCCTGACTTCTCTTTGGAGACCCTAAGATTATTCTGGACGTTTTTTGCCGCTTAAACATTTCGCTTGGCTCCAAATTATGCTGCTTTTCATTTGATGTGGAAACATTTCAGGTATACAAAAGAGATTAAAAGACATGTTTCCTGGAACATATTTTGTACATTGCGAAAACCACTCTCTGGACCTTGTGCTCCAATAAGTTGGCTCTACGGTTGCCATTGGAGCTGATGCACTGAACTTTGTTCACCAATGCGTCATTCTTCTGAATGAGTTACCAAAAAGCGCAATGGACAAGCCTTTGTCGTGAGAAGGTCATGTTGCAAGCCGTGTATCTAACTCGTTGGTGCATTAGAGCAACAGCATTGAAACGGGCGGAAAGTAACTATAAGAAGATTAAGGATTTCTTGCTGGAGCTTCTAAATGATACATCGCTATGAGCAACAACAAAGGCTACTGTCAAATGACTGCTGAAACAATCTGGCAAAGCTTCCACTTTGTTCAGTATTAAGGTGACTGGGAATGTTTCTGGAATATGTGAATCTGTGGCACGTAGCTTGCAGCGTCCAGGTACAACTGCCGGTGACTGCTTGAAGCTGATGGAGAAGTTGAAGAACACTCTTTCAAAAACGAGAAGTGAGAAAGTTTTTGAAAACTATTTCAACGAAATATCCTCTGCTGACTTTGTGAAAACGTCTAACACTTTTTGTTCCAAGAATACACCACTGTACTTGAGACATACAACAACTACTGAAGAAGGTGCTCGCTCTGTCACCGATGACTGGCATCGGCAATTTTTCAGCATCATTGATGTCGTCGAAAATGAATTGAATCGCCACTTTCAGCAAGAGGGAATGTGCATATGCTCTGAGCGAGAGTATTTGCAGTTATAGGCAGTCTGCTACGGGGCATTTGAGCTTGCAAATACATACCTGCCCTTTTCATTTTACGTACCCTCACTGTCATCACAAATCAAACTCCTTATTGGTCTGTGAACGGAAAAAGAAGCTTTACCCAAACAACTGCATGATATTGTTGGAAAACAGAGAGCTTCTGATGCTGTTATTCGTTCTAACAAGTGTTGATGCTAATGCAGCTTATTCTGTCTCGTACATATGGAAAAGTGCTTCAAATTATTTAAAAAAAGTTTCCACCCTCGTTTTCGCAATGAAACTTTCTATTAGGATGTGCAAAGAATTTTCATTGCACAAGTTTTTATGCACATGCATTATGGCACAGTGTGTTAGACAGTGCTGCGTCATTGTGGTACGGAGCCAGGTCGTTAAACTGCGAAGTGTGCTGAACTTTCTCTCGCTTGCAGCTTATTCTGTCCTTGCATCAATCGTGAGAACGTTCAGTGCACTTCGCCATTTGAAGACCTGACTCCGTACTACAATGATGCAGCACGGCCTAACACACTGTGCCATAATGCATGTGCATAAAAACTTGTACAAGAAAAACGCTTTACACATATTCATGGAAAGTTTCATTGCCATAACGATCGAGCGCAGAAAATGTTTTGGAAAAATTTGAAGTACTTTTACATACGTACGAGAGTAGACTGAAAAGTTTACAGGCTGATGATGAAGGAGAGATATGAGAGCTGTGGAATCTTGCTTGCAGTAATTTCAAGACTTCTTATTAATAACTGCATTATTTCTTTCCGAGTAAACTGGCATCTGATTATTCAGAGAAACGTCAAATATAACTGTTAGCAACTTCTCTTGAAAATCGACAAAATTTGGCATCGTGTCGTAATCAGAAACCTGCAGGAAAAGAGTTTAGCTCTTAAGGACATTCATGCTGATATGGTTGATACATTAGAGGATTACGCTCCAGCAAAAGTAACAACTGAGTTTAGCAAGGGAAGAGAGAGTCTTGAGAAGATCCATGGTCTGGACGTCTTGCAGCTGCCACCACCGAGGAAAACATTGATCGTGTTCACCACATGGTGATGGATGACAGGCGATTGACTATAAAGCAATTAGTCAATGTAATTAGCTTATCCCATGTGAGAGTGGAGAATATTCTGTACAATTAACTTAGCATGATGAACGTTTCTGCTTTCTGGGTGTCACGTCTTCTGACACTTGATCAAAAGCGCACCAGGCTGATCATATTACGGGAATATCTGACATTGTTTGAAGCAGATCCAGCTTATTTCCTTGAACGTTTCCTAACCTAGGATGTGTGTTGGCTTCATCGTTTTGAACCAGAAACAAAGAGGCAATCCATGCAGTGTAAACACCCCTCTTCATCTGCTCTAAAGAAGGAAAGGTCGTTTCATCAGCAGGGAAGGTAATGGCATCAGTCTTTTGGAATGCAAAATGCATTGTGTTTATTGACTATCTTCAAAAGGATCACACCATCAATGAAGAGTTCTATGCCAACTTTCTAAAGCAGTTACGAAAGGCTATCAAGACCAAACGGCTGAAAAAACTGATGAAGGTCTTGCTTCATTAGGACAATGCTTCAGCACACAAGCCTTTGGTTTCAATGGTTGCTGTGCGTGACTGGCTTTGAACTGGTTGATCACCATTCCTATTTTAGTGATTTGGTTCCATCTGACTATCATTTGTTTCCCAACATGAAAAAACACTTGGCCCTGATGATGACGTCTTATCTGCTGTTCATGACTTTTTTGACCAACAGGATAGCTTCTTCACCAATGCGATCCAAGCATTGATGGAAGTGTGTGTGGAGAGTAAGAGGAACTATGTGAAAAAATGAACTTCATTTGGTTACATTCCATGAGAGTGTCTTGCTCAGCCAATGAACATTTCAGCCGACCCTCAAAATAATAAAAATTATTATTATACCTGCATTTGTATTAACATTGTAGTAACGCCGTGCGCATGCGTAGTCTCACGCATGCGTGGAATTCAACATCCAAGCTTTCCCGCTTCATTCTGTCTCTTTCTTGCTGGCCAGCGATTGAGCAAGGACGTGTCTAGCTGTCTCTCCATCTTTCGAACTCACGCTAGACAGCTCACAGCAATATATCAACGTCCCAACAAACATTTTCTCACACACAGAAGACGTCTCAACAACCAAGAGTAAAGCTGTATATTTTCCACCTTAAATAAATATTGTTGTGTTGATAGTCTGGAGTTCTGCGTTCCGTTCATTCTAATTTAATATAGGAAAGTCAGGTGTACATCTAATGATGTATAACCCGCTTTCCTATAACTGGTAACCCTCCGACGTGATTCAAACACGCAGCCCGCTGAGCTATATAACCAATTTCCTATAAAGTGGTGACCCCGACTAAGAAACAAACGCGGCCATGGATTCTGGACTACCAACCTATAACTGGTGACCCCGACTAAAGAACAAATGCGGCCATGGAGACTGAACTACCAAGCAACGATGACCACCAACGCCACCGACATCTCCAACCATAGTCAACACGACTTACTATGTACACCAAACTAAACCACCGCGGCAAATCTCTCTCTTAGATTCTGTTAGGTGACTTAGCTTCACCACGATAATAAACAGACAAGAATTACAGCCTGCGATACTTCCAATTGTGTACTGAAGAACTTGGTATAAAACTC